>NW_019416927.1:55540-150438 GCF_000390285.2 Anoplophora glabripennis
ATTATTATTATTATTATTTTAAGTACCTACCTATAAACTGTAAATCAGAAAAAAGTATTTTGATTTTTAAAATAATGTGGTATGTTTTCTTGTAATATGGTATTGCATAAGTATAGAGAATATCTTTAGGAGAATTTTTATTTTTGTTTGCAGTGCTCGAGTGTGGATAGAAACTTGCAATAGACTCGATTTATTGCCTAGGATTGTGGATGTATATAAGAATTATAGGCTTTGTGAACACCATTTCGAAACCAAATATATTGGTAAAGGGAATGTAAGAATAACCTTATTGCCAAACGGAATACCTATACAGTTTCCTCAACTTAGAAATGGGCAAGAAGAGCTAGAGGCAAAAATTGTGGAAGATTGTCCCAAAGAAGTTATTGCATTGTCAGGTACCTATTTTTAAAAAACTATTTCAAATATTGCAGAAAAATATTATATCTGTTTAATAAAAATATTAGTTGTAAAACATCTTGTTTTATTTTTTTTTTATATATATATTATACCTAATTTGTCTACATTTTACAACAGTTATCATTGTATTATATGAACAATATTAGATACTGATGCAGTTCGTTCAGTGTACATCTATTCAAAAGTGTAACTTCTCTCTTCTCTCAGTGTAAACGATTGTGTTTCCGTCAAATCGGTCGACTCTAGCTTGACCACAAAACATCAAAGGAGCCGCCGATTCTGTCGCTTCTCGTTGGTATAGTGTTCTCTGGTTACATTGTATAGTTAGAATATATCTCATATTATTTTCAGTTATTTTCAATAGTCCTACGGTATCCACTGAAATTGATTCGAAACTTGTTGCAGGAGTTTCTGTAATTACGAGAGGTTCAGCAGTATGCTTGATTATTTTACTTTTATTACATTCTTCGCAATTTTTTACGTGTCTTTTTACCATTTTTGACATATTTTTCCACACATATTTTTGTTTTAATTTATTTAAAGTTCGTTTTACACCTGTGTGAGCTCCTATTAGTGAATTATGATATTTTTCTATTAGTTCATTTTGAAGATCGGTATCATTTATTCTCGCTGGTGGTGTAAATAATAAGATTTTTAGTGTTGATTTATATCTTTTATATAGTGCGTTATATTTTTCTTTGAATATAGGTACCTTTATATAATTAAATATATTATCTTTCATTGATAAACATAAATAAGAGTAACTAGCTAGCTTTGTATTTTCTTTTATCAGCTTCTCCAGTACAAAATCTAAATTTTGCTCAAGATTATCACTTGATAATGTAATTCTCATAACTTTATCGCATTTATCTATAAATTTCCTTTTTATCAATTGTTTGTGAGATTGAGATTGTGATTGTGAGTGTGAGTGTGAGCGCTCTGAATAATCTTTATTTTTCTTGTCACATATTTCGAACAATAATGTTTTTATTTTATTTATTTCAGTTAGAGACGTAACTTCCCAAATTCCCAATTGGCCAGGCTGGTTGTCCGAGACGTTCGGTTGATTTTTTTGTGATAGTGTCATTCGATTTCTTTGTCATTGATCGTGTAGCAATGGCTACTGTAGGAATCATTGATTTTAGTACATCTGAATCTAATTTTATGCGTGATAAAGCATCTGCATTAGTGTTTATTTTTCCGGGTTTGTATTGTATCTCGAAATTATAGTCTAGTAAGTCTAAACGCATTTTAGTCAATTTTGAGGACGGAGATTTATGAGTGAAAAGCCCAACTAACGGTCTATGATCGGTAACGACAATAAATTTTTGGTTAGCATTGTATAGATATGGGCGGAAATGTGTTATTCCCCAA
Source organism: Anoplophora glabripennis (assembly GCF_000390285.2). Classification (NCBI taxonomy): domain Eukaryota; kingdom Metazoa; phylum Arthropoda; class Insecta; order Coleoptera; family Cerambycidae; genus Anoplophora; species Anoplophora glabripennis. Next base: position 57,332 of record NW_019416927.1, read on the forward strand.
TAAATTGCTAATAATTCTTTTAGAATTACAGGTTTATTTATTTCATGTTTTGTCAGATTCCTGCTTGCGTAAGCTATCGGGCGATCTTTTCCTATTTCACCTTGAGACAAAACACATCCCAACTCAAAATTTGAAGCGTCCGTAGTAAGAATGAAGGGTTTTGAAAAAAAACAGGATATTGCAATATGGGTGGTCCGATTAATTTTTTCTTTAAAATATTAAATGCTTTGTCGCATTCTGACGTCCAATTAAATGTCTCATTTTTTCTTAATAATTTGTTCAGAGGGTATGCTATATCAGCAAAATTTGGTATAAATCTACGATAATAATTTAGGAATGCAATAAATCGTCTAATATCATCCGCATTTTTTGGAATTTAATAATTTTTTACGATTTCGTATTTTTTTGGATCTGGACTAATCCCTTTGTCAGAAATTAAATGACCTAAATAATTCACTTCTCGTTGTAAAAAATTACACTTGGCTGGATTTAATTTTGAATTAAATTTTCGACATCTTTCAAAAACATTAATAAGGTTTGTATTATGATGTTTAAGGCTACATCCAAAAACAATAATATCATCCACATACAGAAATGCACTGGTTTTGAGACCGGACATTGCTGTTGTAATCATACGAGAAAAACTATTGGTTGAAATATTAAGTCCGAACGATAATCTTTTATATTGGTAATGTCCTGAATTTGTAGAAAATGCTGTACGAGCACGACTTTCTTTATCTAATTCTATTTGATGGAAAGAATTAGCTAAGTCTATTGTAGAAAAGTATTTAGCTCTTCCTAACTGATCTAATATATCTTCGATATTAGGCAGTGGAAATTTATCTTGAATTATTTTTTTACTTAATTGTCTAAAATCTACTACTAATCGCCAATCTTGTTTTCCTGTGCTAGACTTCTTTTTTACTACTAATAATGATGAGTTATATGGACTAATAGAGTGTTCGATTATATCAGTTTTGAGTAATTTATCTACTTGCTTTTCGATTTCGTCCTTTTGTGATTGCGGTAATCTATAATTTTTTATGTATACGGGATTATTATCTGATATTCTGATTTTCTGTTTGTAAAAATTGTTGGCTGAAAGATTATCACCTTTTAAGTAAAAAATGTCATTGTATTCTTTACAAATAGTTTTTACCGTTTCCAACGCATTCATGTCTACATTATTAAATTTCAGTTCCTCGAATAACACGGTTATTCTATGACTAAGCTGCGAATTGTTGTACTCGTTTATCGCTGTTGTACAAATTTCGTAATCTGAGAGTGGTTGTGTTTGTAACTTTAGATCGTCAATTACTACATCATTACAAGTCGTATTAATTAATCTTATATGAGGTACACTAAATTTTGAAACTATTGTGTTAGCAATAAAAATTCCTTTTTTTAATTCTTGATTTAAAATTAAAGTGTCTTCAGTAAAATATTTATCTATGGGACATACAATTTCTGTCCTCTCAATTTTGTTTATACAGGGTAATTTAATTTTTAAAGGAATGATATGTTCTTCGTGATTATAAAAAATACCTAAAGTCCAGGTATTGTAATCGATTTTGCAGTTAAATTTTGACAAAAAATCTCTACCTATTATACCATCTGTTAAAATTGGAAAATTACCACTTACTAAATGAAATTCGTGTTTTAGTTTAGTTTGTTTATTTATGTATAAATTAGTCATAATGGTGCCAAAAGTTTCCGTTTTGTTCTTTGTTATGCCACCTATCTGACATTTAGTTTTGGGGTTGTATGTTTGATGAGAATTTACGAAAGGTATTTTTCAAAGACTGATAATGTCTGATCCGGTAACTATTAGAAAAGTTGTCAGTTTGCCTGTCATTTCGCAAAATATATCGATATAATTTGTGTTACCGGTAGTTAGAAATATTAGTTTTCTGTTATCGTATCCAACTCCCTCACAGCTCTCTGATTTGATCGAGAGAGTTGGTCTTGACAGTTTTCCGACGGTTCGACGTTTTGTGTTTATACAGGGTGTCCGGTAACTACGGGGAAAACATAAAGGGTTATATAGAGCAGGTCAAAAGAGTGCTAGTACTCCATATAAATTTTTTACCTAGGTGCCATTGTTGAGGAATTATTCAGGCCGTATGTATCAGTATGTATGTATGTATGTATGTATGTATCACATTTTACGCTAAAACGTTATGTTAGAAATAACATTTGTAAATAACATGCCGTAAACGGACGCTATTTTATGTTGTACGTAGGTACCTGTTATTTGCGCTGTACGTTGTATTTGTTTCATGTTTCATAATCTAAAAGAACTCTTTTAGTTGTATGTGTTTTTGTCTATTGAGTCGGGTATTTATAATAATTCTACATTATTATTATTAAATAATATGTCGGTGAAGTACATTCTCAAAGTTCGCCCCTAAAAACAGTTTTTTTTTGTAAATATCTGGGGTTCTAATCAATATTTTGGAATAAAACAACATGCAAAATTACTTCTTATAAAAAAACAGATGTTTCATTAGTGATTTCGTGTTTGGGGGTTGCTACCCTTATTTTTTATTTCAAAAAACTATATTTTTCAAACATTTTTTGTATATAAAAAATTCATATTTGTTAAAAAAATTAAAAATATAACTTATGCAAACAAATTGGCAAAATTAAGTTCTCGAACAACCCCCTAGTGAGCGAAAAATGTCTATACGATTAGAATTAACATTACAAAATAAAAAGTTTTTACTTTTTCTCTAATCATACGAATAATTTGTTCTATTAGCCTCAAACGGATTTAAACGGATGCAAACTACCCCTCATGTTCACCCCCAAAAACAGTATTTCTGTGACATCTCGGGTTCTAATCAATATTTTGGAATGAAACGAAATGGAAATTACTTCTTATAAAAAAAAAAAATATTTCACAAACAATTTTTTTCTATTGGTCTAAAACGGATTTAAACTGATGCAAACTACCCCTGATGTTCATCCCTCAAAAACGGGTTCGGTAATTTCCATTTTGTTTCATTCCAAAATATTTATTAGAACCCGAGATATCACGGATATACTGTTTTTGGGGGTGAACATCCATTTTAGACCAAGAGAAAAAATTATTCGTATGATTAGAGAAAAAGTTAAGACATTTTTCGCACACTAGGGGATTACTAGGGCTAAATACTCTATATTCATAAGAAAGGTTTGAATTCATCAAAAATTATTATAAAACGTTACGAGTATCAGCCAGCTGCGACTCTACGTTCTTACCTCAACATATATGTATATACAGGGTGGGCCATTCGTGTGAGAAAGTAAAATAACTCCCTTGTTACTCATAATACAGAAGAAAAGTTTATATAAAAGTTATACAGAATGAAGAAAGCTAAACTACAAAATTAATTTAATACTTACAGAGTGATGAGTAAAAATGGGACACGCCAAATATTATATTTTTTAAATGGAACACCCTATATATTTTTAAAGATATGGATTTCCGAGAAAATTCTATGTATGGTAATATAAACAGTTTATCATTTTAGTGCGGGGTTGCCAAGTTATGTAGAAAATTCTTCGAATTTTGGAAAAAATATGACCTCGAAGTAGTTGTATTAACTTGTAGCTACTAACACTGGGAACAAAATAATTAGACAGAGTTATAGCAAATGTTATACAAAGGCTTCTATATTAGCTAATATCGATATTTTATACAGGGCATTTTTTATAATACGATCATTTTCAGAAAGTTTAAAGTTGATTTTCTAAAATTTTCAAATGGAACATCCTGTATTTTATTGTTCTATTTTATTCACATATCGGTCCAATTCAACTTTTATTAAGCATGTTCTATATCTAAAATTGTTAGTTTTAGGATATAGCAACATTTCTGAAAAATACAAATGTTTTATTGTTTTATAGAATACCACAAATAAATATTAACTAATAAAATTAACTCAAAATGGAATGATAAATTATGAACTGACAAGTTGACACAATGTGATAGTTTTTTTCCAAAGCCATTTCGTGCGACCGAAAATAATAAAAATTAGGTTTTTCCAGAAATGTTGCTATATCTTAAAAATTAACAACTTTAGGTGTAGAACATACTTAATTGTTGAAGTGGACTGATATGTGAATAAAATAGAACAATAAAATATAAGATGTTCTATTTGAAAAAATTTAGAAAATCAAGTTTGAACTGTCTTAAAATGATCGTATTATAAAAAATGCCCTGTATAAGATATCGATATTAGTTAATATAGGAGTCTTTGCCTAACATTTGGCTATAACTCTGTGAAATATTTTTGCTCCAAGTGTTAGTAGTTGAAAGTAAATACAACTTCTTCGAGGACATGTTTTTTTCAAAATTCGAAGAATTTTCTACATAACTTGGTAGCCCCGCACTAAAATGTTAAACTGTTTATATTGCCATATATAGAATTTTCTCAGAAATCCATATGTTTAAAAATATATAGGGTGCTCCATTTAAAAAATGTAATATTTGGCGTGTCTCGTTTTTACTCATCACCCTGTATGTATTAAATTAATTTTGTACTTAAGGTTTTTTGATTCCGTGCAACTTTTATATAAACTTTTTTTCTGTATTATAAATAACAAGGGAGTTAGTACTTTCTCACACTAATGGCTATAAAATACGCATTTAACTTTCAAATGACCTTGGTGATATGACTTGAAGTCACAAAGATAATAAGAACTCAGAAAAAAACTTTTTCGTGAGCATTGTGTGGTCCAAAATATCTGTGAAATTATTTTAAAAACGTATTTTATGCACAACATGGTAGGTGTCCCACGAATTCGAATTTTATCATGGTCAAAAGGTCACAAATTAAATTTATCGCACCCATAGGTCATTTTTCAAGGTACAACAAACATGCAAAAAAAAATTTCATGGAAATCGGTTTAGTCTTACACTGTCGGCAGAATTTTGTCCAAGTGCGGCGCTTTAATCGACGAAATTCCATTTTTTCAATTTCTCCTACTAAACCTATGCATACGATTCGGCGATATATGTTTGCAATAAAAAATATTACGTTTTCACTATAAATAATAATTAAAATTAATTTTAAAACCAATTTTATTTAACATATTTTTAATTACCGAAAAATGGCTACTATTATCGTAAGCCTGGTTTCACACTTGCTGGACCTGCTATCCGGATCCGGCTGGCTTTTTCACACGTAATTTAACTTTCAAACCGATTTGGCCGATATTGGTCTCCGTTGCGTTTTTATCATGACAGGAGATAGATCGTAGACGCATTGCAATTTTGTGGCTTGGCTATTGCCGACGTCGTCGCAATAAAAAAAAAAATATATGAAAAATATCCAGAAGAAAATGAAAAGGCTAAAGTTTTGTCCCACTGGACAGATCTGGTTTCAACCAATAATATGTATAACGATTGCAATATATATACTTCTAGCGACCTACACGGCATAGTTGCGTATAAATATTTAAAAAATAATTGACACGTCCTGTTCTTTTCAATGAAATCGGACGACTGAACCCAGCAAGCACCCGGTAAGTGTGAAAGTGTCAGTACAAAACTGCGCACTACTACCACTTCAGTCGCCGGTATACGGCTGCCAAGTTGGCAGTGGTGGCGGCCGGCTACAACCCGGCGGCCGTTCGTCGGATAGCGCCTTTCGTCACGTGTGAAAGCTGCCATAAGACTCTGTACACCTTGCTGCCGGTTAATCGGATCCGGTTAGCCGGTTCCGGTATGTGTGCCACGGGTGTAACACAGGAATAGGCGTCCTTCTTGGGATACTTGGTTAACGTGATTTTTTCCGCTTATGATTTATCGGAGTGCCTGATTAAATCTCAAATGAATTAGTTTTTTTGTATTTTATTTTAAAGAAAAAAAAAAGTTTTTATAAAAATATTGTGACGTCTTGTTTGTTTCATTCGTCGTTCGTCACTATGACGCCTGAGCGGCGGCGGTTACCTCGGGCGCCAGTTTCTGTTTAAAGTGCAGAAACACAACTACGCGGGCGGCTGCAGTGAAGGCACGGTATGTCCAGAGGATCTAGAGAGAGTTAGACTTCACACAGGAATAAAAGGCCACAAATTGGGAAATATTTACATTTATTTATAGTCCAATTTTATCTATTTACACTATGCTACTCTAACTCTATAGCTAAACGGTGGCAAACGGCTACGGTTATATACAGGAGGTGACTATGGAAAACGGTAAAATAACGGTGCGGTGTTAAGCGGTGACCTGACGAAAGCAAAGCACACAGAATTAGCGGTACTAGCAAAACAAGGGTGAAGGTGACGGTAAGCGGCGTGCAGATACCAGGGGGCGGGGTAAGGAAGCAACAAAGCTAGCAAGAGCTAAAAGCTATATATACTATAGGCTTGGCTACTATCTCTACGAAAGAAAAGAAATACAAGTAAAGATTAACAAGTTTCCTCGGCACTAGTGGGCGGCTGGCAGACTGAAACAGACAAACATGATTAGCGCCGACCTGCGTTTCAACTCATAGAGCGGATAGGAGGGGAAGCAACACCCTATGACCTGAACGCGCAGCGGGGTCAAGTATACCGGATAATTGCAACAGTGCACCCAACCACGGAGTCGGACGGACGGATCTGAAAAAGAACAGTATGATTAGTAACGACCTGCGTTTCGACTCATAGAGCGGATAGGAGGGGAGAGCAACACCCTATGACCCGAACGCGCAGCGGGGTCAAGTACACCGGATAATTGCAACAGTGCATCCAACCACGGAATCGTACGGATGGATCTGTAAAAGAATTATATGGTTAGGGCTGACCTGCGTTTCAACTCATAGAGCGGATAGGAGGGGGAAGCAACACCCTATGACCTAAACACGCAGCGGGGTCAAGTACACCGGATAATTGTAACAGTGCACCCAACCACGGAGTCGTACGGATGGATCTGAAAAAGAAATATATAGTTAGGGCCGACCTGCGTTTCAACTCATAGAGCGGATAGGAGGGGGAAGCAACACTCTATGACCTGAACGCGCAGCGGGGTCAAGTACACCGGGTAATTGCAACAGTGCACCCAACCACGGAATCGGATGGACGGATCTTTGAAAAGAAATATGATTAATGACGACCTGCGTTTCGACTCATAGAGCGGATATGAGGGGGGAGCAGCACTCTATGACCCGAACGCGCAGCGGGGCTAAGTACACCGGATAATTGCAACAGTGCACCCAGTCACGGCGTCGTACGGACGGATATCTGGAAAGACAAAGTATGATTAGTACAAACGGACAGTAGCCAAGTCTACCTATATTCCCTAAACCTTTAACTTACTTCCTTCCCTCGACACGTCTGCACTGTAGTAGCGGTAGAACGGAACTAATTCTGCAATGCAATTACCTCGCCAGGTCTCTTGTCACCTCAAGAGACTTGCGCGTTGAATATGCGCGGAACCTTACTCACTTCGGTGATGGTTGGATTAGACGGCTTCTTGTGATGACAGGAGATGGACCCAACTGCTCGCTACTCCGGCTTGATGTCGACTTCCTCTTCAGAGGTGGCGTGTTGGCAATGTTCCTACAGTGGTTCCTGGCGGCTGCGCATTTCACCCATGTTGAACTTTTCTGGAATCTGGAATCTTACCAATTCCTATTGGTGATGTAGTTTGTGCTGGAGCGGCTCGACTGGTTGCAACGGCGGCTGGTGAGGAACTGAATTTCCAAATTCAGTTTATTTCCTAGGTTCCTTGTCTCGGATTGGCGGCTGCGCACTTCTTCTAGGCTGGACTTTTACTTACTTCCTGCGGTGACGTCTCGGCTTGCTGAAGTTGTTCTCAGGCTGGACTGGTTGCTACGGCGGCTCGTGAGGGACTAACTCTCTGACGGCGGCTTAATTTTAAGCCCTGGTCAGCCCTTCGTCAGCGACTGCGTAGTTCTCCTAAGAGGGACTTGTAAAATTCTTACTCATGCGGTGGTGACGTATCGCTGGCTGGACGGCAGGCTGGGCTCGGCACGACTGGTCCCTACGCTGGCTGGCGGAAGGCTGTTGTACGCAGTGTGAATTAGCAGGCCATCGGCTTAGCGCTACGCGGTGACGGGTTAAATTCCGGCTTGTTTGAAATGCCAAAAACAATGCCGGTGCGGTAAACTACATTTATTAACATAATTAAATAAAAAGAACGCAAATGTGGGGTGTCGGAAAATCACTTCGTTACAATGTTTTATTTTGTTTATATTTAAAGGTGGGCATATACGAGTCGACTTTCGGAAGGCTAACCTCTACTTCGGCTACAGCATATACATTAGGTACTTTTGAATGCTGGATTTTGTTTAGTTTTATAGTAAGTTTATCGGAAAGGTTGTAAACATGATCGCGGAATATGATCTTATCTTAATTGGGGGTGGCATTTGATTTATTGCCTAAAATACAAAAGATAAAGCGCAAATGTTCTAAATGGGTAAAACAATGGTTAATAAATCGACAAGTGCATTCCCGTTGCACCTAATAAACGAATTACGACTGGAATATCTCGATTATAGGAATTATTTGCGTATGGATAAAAATACGTATACCGAATTACTCGAATTTATTTCTCCCTTACTTGAAAAATAATATACTAAAATGAGATTAGCAATCACTCCCCACGAACGACCAAGTACTACTTTAAGATATTTAGCATCAAAAAGAAACTATGAAGATTTAAAATTCTCAGCCCTTATTCCTGCTCAAGCTCTGGGAAAAATAATATCCGAAACCTGCTAAGCAATCGTTGCTGTTTTTAACTCACACTGCTTTCTTTCTATTCAGAAACTCTCGGTCTATACTCACCCTTCAGGCATACACATTTCGACTTGTACGCGAAAAGCATAGCCGGATGGAAAAATTTCAAACGATGGCAGTTTTTCGGGAGTCTGAGAGTTCAAGGCAGGCCTTCCGGTCAATATACCCACTAACGTTACGGTTTGCTTTCCAGTGAGCTGCCTCGTGTATGCCGGCCTTAACGTTTGTGTTATTCCTTTTTTCGTGGTTTTAATGACTGCAAAAACACAAAATAAACGTAGAAAGAAAGAAATAACTTTAAGACTCATTTTAATCAAGCACCCCGAAGGGAACAGAAAACTACTATGTCCATGTCGTTGTTTCTATTTAGCTAAAAGTAGTTGTTTATTCATCAGCTATTTACGTTTCTACAAGTAACAAATTGAATTTCGTCGATTACAGCGCCAACTATCATGAATCGAAAAAAATGTTTCAGACAAATCCTACGTAGGTACTTTTAGCCATATAATTCGAATCTGCAATAAAATGGGGGTTTTATTTAAAATTTCAACCCCCCCCCCTTCCCATCTACAAGGGGTGGGGGAGAGGAACCAATTTTATCACCATTGTATTTCCCACCGCGGAATGTTTAAATTTTTATTTCTTCGCAGGGTACTTATTTCTAAAGATATATGAAAGTTTCAGGTTAAAAAACAACACCCGTTATACATACATACACACGTGAGGTCGACAAAGCGTGCGTGCTTGTGTATAAATCACTTGTTTATAAACAATGCCTCAAGAAACTGCTTTTTTTAATACAGGCAATCTCACACGAGTTTTACAAATAGCGCATTTCCTTCACTTTTTATCTAGTAGTTAATGTCATAAATGCCATTGTCCTACTGCCTCATCAAAGACTAATTAAATAGATTATTTTTTATGACAAAGCATAAACATTATTTTGAACTAACTAGGCTTTAATTTAGTAAAATTTCAATATATTGAAAACACATATGATATTGATAACTAACAGTAAAATTAAAAAAATTTTAATAAATAAATAAATAGATAAATAACTGTACCTAATTATTTAATAATACAGGAATTATGACATTTACCCCGACAATCTTAATCTTGAATTTTGGTGGATTTTTTTTACTGTTTTCAAAAGACGAAATATGATCCATACTTGAAGAACTTACTATTTCAGCTTTACCTGAAGGTCCCACCACCTCACCATTGGTTTCATAAAATTCAAGAGTATTTTCATTAACAGAATCTTCTAGGACAGTAGAATTAGGATTTCATGCCATTAGCTGAAATTCTCTTCACTCCACACAATAATTTAATACTTTTATTAGGTACAGTTGGCGCCACCCAAATGTGAACGGCAATATTGTACCGTGTAATTCAAACTTCAAATCATAGTCGTCGTAAAATTCAATAGTTGTCAAATATATGTCATTTAGAGCAAAGATAATGAAATGGAAACAAGTAACATGAAATATGCCGGAGCATTTAACTGAAGCACAAAGAGCAAGGGTTATAGCTAAATTAGAAGATAATTGGTCTTTGACCGAAGTGGCTGCTGATTTAAATGTCAATAAGAGTTGTATATTTTATATGCGCTGGCAAGAAGAACAAAAATTACAAAAACCTGTCAGGCAAGGTGTCGGGAAGGTTTCCAGTGACGATGAAGACAATGCCTTGGTCGAAATTTGTCCATCATAATACCCTCTCTGTGTTACGCCAGTAAAAAATGTCTGATTTACTACGATAAAATGCAGATGAAATTTCCAGAACAACCAAAATCCGCTCACATTTGGGTGGCGCCAACTGTACTCAAACAGCAAAATAAAACTTTTCAGGGCCAAAAAGAACAATTGTGTAATTGGCTAGTGCCAAAACCTAACCTAAATTGTTTTTGTAGTGTTAAAAAAATTGATTGCGACCTTAAACCATATTGGCGGTTTAAGTGTTGCTGAGTGTAAAACACTAGAATTTTATTTTGTAATTTCCCAATAAGTTTTTCATGTAGTATCAACTCAAAAATAGTCAGTTTTACGTTTCTTGACGTGACAAATACCTACTAATTTTGGCGCAGCCCACGGGGGACGCTTTTTTCCCCTGTCTAGTTGTTATAAAAACGAGTAGTTATGTGTGTCACATAGATTTAATTGAGAAATAAATTTATTACGAGGTGGAAAAACCAGTTCATAAGCTGATTCATGTTAAAATGAATGTAATAATTAGAGTTTGGCGTCGGCTAGTCATAGGCGTGTTCGTGGTAAACAAATAAATAAATAGGTAGGTGTAAATAAAAATAAATTAATTTACGTATTTTATCAGCGAAAGGTCGTTTTTTACCTCTTGGCGCGTTCGACGTTATTATTAGAATATCGAATACGTATACACGAAGCAAACGCAAAGCCAATAACTGCCGTTATTACCGGTTTCGAATGGTGCGCTGAGCGAAAGGCCGACGCGACGGCTATGATCATCCTATCGAATTATGTCAAAGAAGTTATTGATGTAAAAATTTATGTTCACGTATTTACTTGAGCATATTATATAAAGAGTCACACTTGAACTGGTAGAAGAACATTTTTTTTTTTTTCATGTTATCTCATTAAAAAAATAACATTTCTCAACGTATTCAAGAAAATGTATTAATTATTAATTTGTTTTAATTTACTATGACTCAGTTACAAACTTGGTGGTAGAGGTAGTTATTTTTGTTTCAAAGAAATTTACAAAGTTTATGAATAAATTGATGAATTAATTCATGAAGAACTTCCTGAATTTATTAATTAAAAAAATTATCAATGTAAAATAACTATAATACATTTCATTCATAGTAAAAGGTATTTATTATTATAAGGAAGATATTTATGTAATTCATATTAATGTTTGTATACAAAATAATATATTAGAAAATTTTACACAATATATAGAACTCGTTAAAACTTAATTTATCCACTTCCACGTTAATACTCCCAAAATGACATGTAATGGTTTATATAATGGAATATTCAATTTATTATTTTAAGTAGTAGGCGAGGCAATGAAGCACTAAAAAGGCCAAAAGTTCGGAATTTGTCCATAAGGACGGATCGGAATGCGTTTTTTTGCATTCTCTTCCAAAAATTTTTTGTAAAAAATGTGGCTACTTTGTGTTTCTGACAAACCAGAAATTGCATTACTGCAGCAAAAAATGCATTCAAAAAATGCATTTTTTGAGACACCTTTTGGAAGATTTAAAATCTTTGTAAATAAGAGTCAGAACTGGCCCAAATCGGGTACTCGGTGGTTTTCGAGGTCGCTGATCACGATTATGATGTTCAAATTGTCCCCCCGAACACCTGGAGCTCAGGAACGCCGATGAACGTCATCTCCGTGGACTCTCCCACAAATCACGCGGGGAAGGAGAGAAACTCGGCGCCCGGGCGTTTTTTGGCCACGTTTGTAGCAGGACTTTCACAACTTGTAAAAACATGTAAACATATACATATGTATAGATGCGTCGTTTTCGATTTACAGAGTGTTCCAAGTTTAAAATGAGAATTGATTTTTTATTCGTAAAACGAAAACCCCTTTATAGACTTTGTTGAAGCTTGGCAACCTTCTTTGTAATAATAATAATACTCATTCTCTCACATAATTTAATTTGTCCTATTTTCTCCAGTGGCGTCACAACAAGATACCAGCTTGATAAAAATAGAAAAAAATATGGTACGCCACTGCAGTTTGGTAAGTTTGAAAGTTTTCTCGGATTTAGCTATCAAAAATACAACTTTTTTGTTATTTACTTTTTTCCTATCTCGCTTTGTTTAGACAGAAATAAAACTTTTTGTTTCACACAGTTTATTGTAAGATAATAAAAAAAATAAACAACACGGTATGGAAAAACAACTTATTGTATAAATAGACCTCAAAGGAGCTGTTCGAAATGCTACTACACACAAATTACAGCGACGTATCAAAAACCGCCTAACGTCTCTCAAATGATGTGGAGTTATTCTGAGAGCAGCATTCCGGATTCGTCGTACAAGTTCCTCTTGCGAGTTAACAGGCGTAGAGTAAACTGCATCCTTAATAAATCACCAAACAAAAAAATCCAAAGGTGTTAGATCAGGCGATCGCGGAGGCCACCCAACTGGACCTTCACGACCCAACCATCTCTGTGGATACTCTGTATTCAGCCAGTTTCATACAACGTAGGAGTAATGGGAAGGGCATCCATCTAATTGAAAAAACGAGTCTATTCGCTGTTGAAGAGGAACATCGTCTAGCATGTTACCATGCTGGGCAGTTAAAAATTTAAGAAATAATTGACCGGTTAATCTGTTGGGCAGGATATAAGGTCCCAACAAAAAATCGCCAAACACTCCCATCCAAACGTTTACACTAAATTCTGGTTGGATCCTCATAGGTCGAATCAGACGTGGACTTTCATTATCCCAAACGTGATGATTATGGGAATTTACTACACCACGTCTTGTGAAACAGGACTCATCCGTCCAAATAATTTTATTAAGAAATTCTGGATTTTCTCTTACCTGATTAAGTACCCAATTACAAAAATGTACGCGACGTTGTGCATCTTCAGGTTGTAATGCTTGTACAGGCTGTAAATGGTACGGATATATACCATTTTGTCTTAAAGTTTTCCATAATTGTCGGTTTCTTGCAAACATATTTAAAATTCGTTGCTCTTGTCTCCCACGCCTTTACCGAATTTGTTCACCTACTACTGCCCGGAACGGTTTTAAACCTTGGCTTCTAAACTGTTGGTGTATTTTTACAAAAACGCTTGAATGGGGTTGTCTTCTGTTGGAAAACCTTATTCCGTATTCGCGAGCAGCACCAACAGAGTTTCCATCGCAAAATCCATACAAATAATGCATGTCTGCATACTCTTCATTACTAAACTGACATTTTTATGAGAAACAGAAATGTATATTATTAAAACCGAAAACCGTCAATCGAAAAAACTTAATTAAAGAACGTCCACAAACGTCAAACCATTGCTACAATACCTTGACAATTCAAAAACAGACATATTCACGGCACACTTTGTAACAAGTAAATAAATAAATTAAGCAAATCTCGAACCTATTCATGAAAATGTTTTATTTCTTACTAAACAAAGCGAGATAGAAAAAAAAGTAAATAACAAAAAAGTTGTATTTTTGATAGCTGAATCTGAGAAAAATTTACCAAAAAGCAGTAGCGTACCATATTTTTTTCTATTTTTATCAAGCTGGTATCTTGTTGTGACGCCACTGGAGAAAATAGGACAAATTAAATTATGTGAGAAAATGAGTATTATTATTACAAACAAAGTTGACAAGTTTCAACAAAGTCTAAAAAGGGGTAAACGCGGACACCCTGAAAAAAAAAACAGGGTTAAAAGGAACTATGACGTTCAAGCAATTTTATTATATGAATCATTCAAAGGGTCATTTTAGATGAAAAAACCGCGGAGTACTATTAAATTAGAGGTTGGAAATCGGAGATAGGGGTGAAAATGCACCCCTTTCAGTTTTTTAATTGTAGCTCGAAAACAAAGAAAAATTGCGCTATAGTTCATATGAAAAAATATTTAGAGAACTGAATTTCCCATCGAAATGACTTATTTATAAAATTTAAAAGGACAATTTTATGCAAAAAATCATTAATAAACAATTTGAAAAAAGCAAAAAATACGTTTTTTTTTGTTTTTTTTTTTTTTTTCGTCTCTAGTTTTTTTGAGTAAAGATAGGTATAGGAATTGCTTCATAGAAAAAAAAAATAGATAAAATTTCCTTTAAAATAAGAGTTTAAAGTATTTTTGTATGAAAATTGACTGACATATGGCCGCTCAAACTTACAATTAGCCAATTTTTCGATTTTCGTCGCGTTTTAATTATCATTTTTTGCAAAAAGGAAGGAAATAAGACGTTAAAGGATTTTCATCACATGACTTGTTCGAAGGGTCATTAAAAATTAAAAAACTGCGGGGTGCTATTAAATTAGAGGGCTGAAATTGAAGATACAGGTGAAAATGCACTTTTGCAGTTTTTTAAATATAGCACAAAAACGAAGTAAAATTTCGGTATAGTTCATAAAAAAAATTTTGTAGAGAATTGAATTTCCTATCGAAATGGCTTATTTAAAAAAAAATGTATGCAAAAAATCGTAAATGAACAATTGTAATTTTTTTTACTTTTTTGACTATTTTTTTAGTAGAAGTAGGCAAAGAAAATTACTGTACAAAAAAACTAGATGAGATTTCCTTCAAAATTATGCGTTTTCAAATGTTTTGGACTAATATTGACTGAGTTATAACCGGTCAAACTTAAATATTTTTTAGAATTTCGTCATTGTTAACATAATAATGATTATAATTTTTATTATTTTTACAACAAATTGGTTCTTTACTTAATAAGAAAAAATTTGAAAAGTTTTATTTGTTAATAATAAATAAAGATCTTCACACCAAAATAAAAAAATCTTATATTTTGCTTTTTTAAAAATTGTTTATTAACGATAAAATTTTTCTTTTAAATTTTTTAAATAAGCCATTTCCATGGGAAATTCAATTCTCTACAAAATTTTTCCTATGAACTATACCGAAATTTTGCTTCGTTTTTGTGCTATATTTAAAAAACTGCAAAAGCGCATTTTCACACCTATCTTCAATTTCAACCCTCTAATTTAATAGCACCCCGCGGTTTTTTCATTTTTAATGACCCTTCGAACAAGTCATGTGATGAAAATCCTTGAACGTCGTATTTTCTTCCTTTTTTGCAAAAAAAATAAGAATTACAACATATAAGGGGAAACGCGATGAAAATCGAGAAATTGGCTAATTGTAAGTTTGAGCGGCCATATATCAGTCAATTTTCATCCAAAAATACTTTAAACGTCTTATTTTGAAGGAAATTTTATCTACTTTTTTTTTCTATGAAGCAATGCCTACACCTATCTTTACTCAAAAAAAATGTGGGGCCAAAAAAGTAAAAAAATCGAATTTTTTGCTTTTATTCAAATTGTTTATTAACGATTTTTTGCATAAAATTTCGATGGGAAATTCAATTATGTAAATAATTTTTCCTATGAACTATAGCGAAATTTTGCTTCGGTTTCCAGCTACAATAAAAAAAATGAGAGGGGTGCATTTTCATTCACCCCTATCTCCAATTTCCACCCTCTAATTTAATAGCACTCCGTGATTTTTTCATCTAAAATGGCTATTTGAACGATTCATGTAATAAAATATCTTGAACGTCATACTTCCTTTTAAAATCCTATAATCAATAGTCTATATTCACTAATTTCAATAACGCCTTGACAGTAGATAGATCTTTATTAAATAATAATGCAAGTTTAACCAATGATTCAGTTATAGATTTTGGTGCATAACTATTTAAATAGTAATAATCCAAACTGGATTTATTCAATTAAGACATTGCCTGATGTACATCAGCTTCCAGAACAGATTGCATAAAAAATGAAGATGCAGGTTTAGGTGTATTGTTAAAAAAGGAAAAGCTATCAACATTAGCATTATCACCTAACTGGAGAACTATATCACAAATGGAGACGAAATATGAACTATATTCATCCGGTTTAAGTGTACTAAATCCATTTAACATGTTTACTTTCCTTTCCTTGTTCACAATTTGCCAAATAGTTTTACTTTTATTTACCAAAGAATTTATTTCATTTATATAGAAATTAAATTTTTCATATCTTAAAACTTTTCTATATTTTTTTTCTGAGATATTAAAAGAAATAACAAAACCGTTAAAATCATAGAAGATAACCAACATTTTTTAATATAACTGAAAGTCACTAAAATTGGCCAGTAATTTAAAACTGTTTCCATTTAATGGAATGTCAGTTTATTGAAGTTAGGGAAAATATTTTTTATATTTCCCATACCAATATAAAATTGTCAAGTTTTTTATTAATTTATAAGCTGCAAAATTAGTAAATGCTACATTTAAAATCTACAAT
This sequence comes from Anoplophora glabripennis, assembly GCF_000390285.2. Taxonomy (NCBI): domain Eukaryota; kingdom Metazoa; phylum Arthropoda; class Insecta; order Coleoptera; family Cerambycidae; genus Anoplophora; species Anoplophora glabripennis. The sequence goes on from NW_019416927.1 coordinate 74,048, forward strand.
ACTACTATAGAAAATTCTCAATTAAAGTATGAAAATATGGGTTCTGTTTTTCTTTGCTAAAATAATATTGAAAAACTGATTAAAAAGTTTATTACCGAAATTTCTATATTTTTTCTTGCTAATTCATGTATGCTTATAGTATCTTAAAAGTACATATAAGCAAAAATATGCTGTGGAAACATTTCGGATGGGTCACATAAGAATAATTTAAAAGACAGCATTCTCTTTCATTTAATAATTTTTAATTTCCAAAGATTATTTATTACAAATAATTAAAGCACCATTTGACAGAACCATTTTTTAAAATAAAAATGTAAATTTATTTGATAAATATTATCGGTGGAGCCAACACTATTAAAATATTTAATTTTACTTTTTATATAGAAAGTGGACGACTGTGTTTTTTTATTGTAATACTTATTCTTTAAGACAAAAATGTTAATACTTTCTTACAAGTAAAAGTATAGAAAATTTTCATATTAACATTAGCAATATTATCTTTAGAAGTTCATATTTTGAATAACTGAAGAACTTTAATAAGCATATAAGTATCTTAGGTATATAACATCTCGAAAAAATATATAAAATGGTTAACAAACATCTTTCTTAGTCTTAGCTACTAATTTAACTCCACAAAAGTTACTTTTCAGACACCAATGCCGTAGTCTTATATAATAATGTTTTATTATAATAAAATGATCACTACTAATCGAACATTTCTTCTTATACAAATAACATTTGACAGGAAAAAATCCTCCCTTGGATAATACAAGTATCTAGGTTTATAATTCAACCTATTTTATTTAAATTTTCACTAATAACTAATCTCAAGTTATAATATGACACTATTAGAATATTTGTTCTGTACTATTCAACGGGATACCATACAAATTCAAAACTTTTCAGTCCAAATTGTTTTTCACTTTCTTCTTTAGGCGTATCAGAAGAATCTAGTCCGAGATTTATAAATTTGAATTTTGGTCTGTATCCATTTTCATCCGCAACATACGTAACTACTCTGCTAATTCCATCTCGGCCATTAACAAAGTATCCTCCTATCTTTGCTCCGTTCTTTAAACCTTTCTCATAATGACCATGGAATCCAACAGTGTAGTGGAATTTGTATAAAATGTCCTTGATATCTTTTTCTTCGATTCCATTTGGTAAGCCATCAATCATACCAGGATATTTGTCTTTAATTGGGATATCTACTGGTTTGTTTCCGCCTACGTGAATGGTGTTGTCCGATATGGATATTGGAGGTAATTTAGAAGTTTGACGAGAAGGCTGCAATAAGGGGTTAGGTCCAAGTCCAGAGCCAGTGTTTGATGCAATATTTCCATCTAAATAAATCAGAGAAGTTATCGAAAGGCTTCTAAAATATTGTCGTTTTATAATTTGAAAGTATGTCAAACAGTTCCAAAATAAATTAGTATTCTGTACTACTTTCCATTAATTTTAAAAGTATTATTTTTGTATTACAAACTACTATTTTTAATTCGGTGCTGACAACTTACATTATTTAAAAAATAATTACGGTTTCATTAATGAATATGTATCTTAGACAACTGAAGATGTGATTTTTTAGAAAATATTTGCAAAATTTTTATCGAACTATTGTGTTATCTCAAATACTGCCCATTCCTGAAACATCAGCTTTTCATCAGCATTTTCATCATCAGCATTTGCGGTTTTTATCAAAAATAACACAGCCCCACAAAAAAAGTGGAATATCCGTAAAACAAGACCCTGGTGTCTATGTTTTTGGGGTCGCTGAATCCGAATCCGGTGTCCGTTTGACTCGACTAGCTCTGGTTGAAGGTCACTTGAAGGTCAAATGTAGAGAATCAATTGCCAACAAAGTAATCATACATACCCGTTTGATCCGATCAAGTCTGCGTTAAGGTCAGTTCAAGGTTAAATTTAGAGAATCGATTGCCACAAAGTAAACTAACATATATATACATTTTTGCGGTCGATGAATCCAAATCCGGTGTCCGTTTGATCCGATCAAGTCTGCGTTAAGGTCAATTCAAGGTCAAATGTAGAGAATCAATTGCTAACAAAGTAAACCAATGTATCTATACGTTTTTGGGGTAGCTTAATCCGAATCCAGGGTCTGTTTGAGCTGATTAGATTTGCTAAGTTCTAAACTCAAAACACTCAAGTATTAATTTATGCGTATTAAAATTTGAGTAACAAATAATATTAAAGAAATAAAGCTTTAACTCTGAGCCCGTGATTTTCGGGTTTATTATTTTCACATGACAAAATTCTAGTATCAGTAAGCCTAATTAAGTAAGCTTTAAACAATATGTCCGTTAATGCTTCAATACTTCATGCACATTAATTTACACAGTGAGTCCTTGTTCGTTGAGATTCTTGAGAAAAGTTTTTCAAGATATGATATAGAGACTACTGCTCACTTTTATGGCATATGTGAAAAAATCTGAGAAGTGTACTCAAAGAAGTACTCAAATTTTAATACGTAAAAATGCTTGAGCGTTTTGAATTTACACGTGAAGGTATTTAGCACACATGATCAGGTCAAACGGTCCACGGATTCGGCTTCGGCGACCCCAAAATGTATAGACATATTAGTTTACATTATCGGCAATTGATTTTGACCTTGAACTGACCATACACCAGATCTGATTTTGTCAAACGAACACCGGATTCGGAGTCAGCAACTCCAAAAATATACAGATATATGGGTTTACTTTGTTGGCAATTGACCTTTTACTGACCTTCAACTACAGCTAATCGGGTCAAACGGACCCCGAATTCGGATTTTATTAAATAATTCAAGTGTTTATACCATTTCATATTGCAGTCTTTTACAGTAATTCTTAAATACTTTACAGATCTCTGAATTTTATTTTAAATCATTTTTTCATAAATAAATAAACCCAATTATACTAATTTGAACTATTTACATAGCGAACTGTACAGTGGCCTAACCTAAGCGAGATCTGTGCATTCGATTATTTTTATCATATTTCTCAACTTTTAAATTAACAATGATATTCATTTTAACAAGAAAAACAGTTAGGGACTTTATTTTCACAGTTCAGTATTAATAGTACCACAACCTGCTACAGTGCTTTTATAATCTTACGGACCCTAATAAGAACATATTTATTCACATAATTTCCTTTAAAATGGTTGAATAACTTGTGTGAGTGACACATTTAAATTGTATTATTTCTAGATTAATAAATAATAAGATACTGTAAGATGCATCCTACCTTTATGTCAGGGAATTTGTATTAAAGTTAGTTAGTGCACCGCACTGTGGAAGTAGGCCGGCGAAAAAATGGAATATTGTTGCAAAAAAAAAAGAAAGGAAGTCAAACGCTGGGGGTAACCAGTGCGGGTTTACAGAAGAAGGGAAGCTTGGAGGTCGGCATTTTAGTCATTAGAAAGCACGTACTTTCGACGTGCATTTCAGGTTTCTAGGCAGAAAAGTGTCAGACGAGATTTAACATATCAAACTCGTCCATAAGTTTATTTTGAGAAACAAGGGTGTGAATGTTTCCAGTGTGGTGTATTAAAGGGAAGGCCTGATTCAAGACAATTGTCTCCTAAGAAGCACGTGGTTCTGGAGAGTATCCCCATTTCTGAGCAGCAGAACGAAAAATCGAACTACCACAACTCATATTATTGCCACTTAATAAAGTAGGTTTAACGATATGATTTAGAGCTATTTACTTTATCCAACTACACAATAATCCTTCCCAAATATCTGAGATTTCACAATTAATTTAAATTCATTATCACGTTAACACAAGTTAAAGGATTTTTTAAAGAGCGAAACATAATTGTTAGCTTTGCTTAATAATTTTTAACAATAATTGTAATAAGATTTCTTCGATTTCGTAAAGAATGAGAAATAACATTGTAATTGCAGAATTAAAAAAGTGTGTTATCAGATTTCATGGTTAATTCAAAAGTTGAGAAGCACGTGATTTTTGTTACTACTTTATGCACTTTCAATATGCCGATTAAAATAGCAAATAGGAAACATATACAGGGTGTCGCGCTTAAATGTGGTACAAGCCTGTAACTTCCTTATATTTTGGCCGATTTCAAACATTTTTTTTAGAATGTAGGGCAAAAAAATTCTATCTAACTAGGCTATTGACTATGTACTTTAGGTACAACGTAACAGAAATTTTATTGTTTGATATGTTCAATTGACCCTAAAAAATTATAAAACCGCGGAGTGCCACCTTTTAAAGGGGAGCGTTTTTGAGAACGAAGCAAAAAGGTGGTATTTTCAGTTTTTTGAGTTTTACTCGAAAACTATGCATTTTTTCACTATACCTACTTGTCAGCAGAAAAGATGTAGCAAATTGAATTTCCCATGGAAATGAGACCTTCTGAAGTTAAAAAAAAAATTTATTTTTAACAAAAATATGCCCAAAAAACGAGTAAAAAACCGAAAAAATGCGTTTTTTCTTCTTTTTTGGTTTTTGGCCAACAACTTTTTTCTGAGAGCAGTTAGGTATAGGCATTGCTTCACAGAAAAAAAGGTAATGTTTTTTCCTTTAAAATAAGCGTTCATAAAAGTACCTACGACTAATAGAAACCGAGATACATTGGATCAAAGTTGGTTACTTTTTGGATTTTTGACCAATTTTTGCCCTTTTTTGATGATTTTCGTCTTATAACTTTTGTCTGAGTTAATTTAGGTAATGCCATATTCAAATGAAAGCTGGTTTCAAGACCTTTAAAATGGTGCCTGGTAGAAGTTTGTACAATTAAAATCAACCGAGATATGTCAATTTAACCTCTTTTTATAAAATTTTTATTACTTTCGGTATTATTTTGTCTAGTAAATTTATGTTTGTAAATATGAAAGTTAAAATAAGTTTCTAGGTGATTGGATATTATTATTTATTTATTTAATTATTTAACTCTTTCAGTCTCAGTGGTGCATAAAATGTACCGCCGTTTTTTATTCCTCCAGGTCTTGGTGGTACACATTTTGTACCAGTTATTCAAAAACATTCCCCAACCGTCACAGCCGACTTAGAATTGTACCCCCTTTTTAAATGTGTTATATTGGTTGCCTACTAAATATTGTTCTGAATATATTTGATTTTGTGACCGTTGGCTTTGTAGAGAAGCAGTTTTAAGATTAGATTTTATAATCTCTTCATGTGTTTCAATATTCCCCTGATTTTAAAGTAATATAAGGTGTTTTAGTTTAAAATTTTTATATTAAGCTTGAAATTGAAGTGTATTAGTGCAGATCAGAACACTGGTAAGTACAAAGTAATATTCGCTAACATAATTTTTGATAAAATTGGGGCGGTACAAATTATGTACCACCATGAATATTGACCAAAATTATTACTTTCGTTTTATTGTGTTTTTATATATTGTAATGGACAATATAAATTTGAAAGGCTGGACTAGAGCCAAATTTTTGAAAGAAAACCTTCCTTCAGATGAAGATTCAATAGTTAATGGCGAACTAGATAATCAATAGGATGAGGAAGAATTTAATTGTACTGCGGAAGTAGAAGATAATATGCAACAAGAAGATGATATTGTTTATGCTTCTGTAGAAGATTCAGAATCTGATGATTCTGAATGGAATGTACCTCTGAATAAAATTAGGGATATACAGAAACAGTTGCAGTATGATGCGGATCCTATTTGGGGCCAGACCAAAAATATAATGGAACCACCTGGTTTTGATCAATATTCAGGAGTAACGCGAGTTGTTCAGGAAATTCAGATTCCATCTCCATATAAGTTATTCAGGCTACTATTTGATGCTGATATAATTAACAATATAGTGTTCCAAACAAATCTTTATCAAGATTATCATATTAGAGTAAGAATTTTTTAAGTACTTACATTTAAAAATTATTTAACAATCATTTCCCTTCAGCCATAGTGGTACAGACCCTGTACCACCCCCTCAGGAGTCTGTGAGCTAACACACGGTCACAAAATCACCTGTAATGTATTTAGTTTTAAGTATTCTTTACAATAAAATCATTATAATTCACAAAAGCTATAGTTTAATTTTTTGTGACGCTTGGGTAAAAAAATTAATATAATTTCTGTGCCTGAAAGAGTTCAACAGATAATCATATACATATATCTTATACATTTTCAGTTTCATTTAGTATATTTTCAATATTAATATCAATTTCGTCGTCGTTCTCACAATTTATTCCCATACATTCTTTGCAGAACATTGAACATTTTATTCCCAACTTTCGGCAGCCACAGTTTCCTTGGCATCATTAAATCCATTTACAGGCTATTTTTTCAAGTAAATTTTCAGGTGCAGGATATTTATTATTAAAAATGGGAACTAGCACATTTATGGAATTTTTCTAACCCCAATCAAGGGGATTTAAAGTACAACCATTTCACTGTTGTATCTGAAAATATACTCTTAACCCATGATGTTCGAGACCATCAGTTGTTGGAGGCAATCGAGATAAGGTAAATTTTGCACTTGTTGAATATTTTTGAAATAATTTATATCGACAAGTTTTTAGGCTGTCAATTTTTGAATTATACATTATAGTTACAATGCATTCAGATGCAGCAGTGATATCCTCAACACTAGCATTTTCAAGTAAAAATACATCGAGATAATTTGTTAATTTTGAAACATTCTTATTTACAAAATTGAAAATTTTTTTTTTCCAAAACCAAAAAATGATCACGTTGTGTCGCATCCACTAAACGCGTGAATAAAGCCTAAGTATTTGTAAAGATGTTTGAAAAGAAAGCTATTATAGTTGTACAATTTAGCAGTTACATTTCCAATACTCGGTTTCAAAAATATACAAGGTCCCGAGGTAATGGGCCAAAATTCATGGGTAGATTCCCCAAGCAAAAATATTGCGATTTAGTGGAACTTACCTTAGTCCAAAAGTTGATAGTTAAAGAGATACAGGGTGTTAAATGTAAAATATTATTTCAATTATTAGCCAAAGCCAAATATCTCGGAAACGGTGCAAGACAGCTACTTTCATAAAGTATACTTTTTTGTGTAAAAAAAGTTGGAAAATAAGAATTTGATACCAAATATGAGATACCGTAAAGTGCAAAAAAGTTATGTCGTTTTCAACTCATTCAATCTACGGCAGCTGGCACCCTCTATGAACCAAAATGTGAACAAATTTCAATTCCTCTACCCAAAGAACCCCAAACTCCAAGATTTGTGTAGATATTTGCATTTATTAAGAAATAAATCGAAATAAATTAAAATAAAATTTTACATTTAAGACCCTTTATCTCTTTAACTATCAACTTTTGGACTAAGGTAAGTTCGGCTAAATCGCAATAATTTTGCTTCGGGAATCTACCCATGAACTTTGGCCCATTACCTCGGGACCATCCTGTATATTATTGTATTCTTGTGGTAATATTGATAAAATAATAATTACAACATTATTTCGGAGGCCATATGTTTTGCTGCATTTACCACAAGAACATCTGCGTCTTCTTCAGCTTGCTCAGATTCTATATCCACACTTCAGATTCACAAAAATAAATTTATTAGACAAAACAATATCGAAAGTAATAAAAATTTTATAAAAATAAGAAAAAGTATCGTTGGTTAAATTGACATATCTCGGTTGATTTTAATTGTACAAACTTCTAACAGGCACCTTCTTAAAGGTCTTAAGACCAGCTTTCATTTAAATATAGCATTACATATACCTAAATTAACTCAAAAAAAAGTTATAAGACGAAAATCGTCAAAAAGGGTCAAAAATCCAAAAAGTAGCCAACTTTGATCCAATGTATCTCGGTTTCTATTAGTCGTAGGTACTTTTATAAACGCTTATTTTAAAGGAAAAAAAAATAACTTTTTTTTCTGTGAAGCATTGTCTATACCTAACTCCTCTCAGAACAAAGTTGTGGGCCAAAAACCAAAAAAGAAAAAAAAACTCATTTTTTCGTTTTTTTTGGGCATATTTTTGTTAAAAATAATTTTTTTAACTTCAGAAGGTCTCATTTCCATGGGAAATTCAATTTGCTACATCTTTTCTGCTGACAAGTAGGTATAGTGAAAAAATGCATAGTTTTCGAGTAAAACTCAAAAAACTGAAAATACCACCTTTTTACTTCGTTCTCAAAAACGCACCCCTTTAAAAGGTAGCACTCCGCGGTTTTATCATTTTTTAAGGTCAATTGAACATATCAAACAATAAAACTTCTGTTACGTTGTAGTTCCTTTGTACCCTTTTTTTTGACATAGTAAATAGCCTAAACTGTGATACTGCTGTTTTATTAATGCAATACTCGGCCAACTAGGACGCATTTTTTTTTTTCGTCAAAACAGCTAATTGGTATTAATTTCATAGTTTCATCATATTCGATACATCTTCAGACGAGCACTAGTTGGCCGTGTATTGCATTAATAAAAAACCAGCAGTATCATTGTTAGGTAGAGTTTTTTTACCCTACATTCCTTAAAAAAATTCTTGAAATCGGCCAAAAAAATAAAGAAGTTAGAGGCTTGAATCACATTTCGCGACATCATGGAGTGCTCGCCTGAAGATGTATCGAATTTGATGAAACTTGGTAATAAGACGTTTTAAGGGATGCTGAGTGAGAATACGTAATCTGTTTTTTGGAAAAAAAATTGCTAATACCAATCAACTGTTTTGATGGCAAGAAATCGCGTCCTAGTTGGCCTTGAATTGCATTAGGAAAATCGGCATTATCACAGTTAGATAGAGTTTTTTTACCCTACATTCCAAAAATATTAATTTTTGAAATCAGCCAAAAAATAAGGAAGTTACAAGCTTGTACCACATTTAAGCGCGACACCCTGTACAATGTGAATTTTTCGGTGAACCTACAACAAATCTGAATTTTTTCCAATTTGGTCCTGTAGTTTTCGAATTGTGTTTTTCATTCTCTATTGGTCTTCAGTGGTACCTATATAGTGCATAGGGTAAATCAAATAATTCTCACAAATGATTCCAAAACTGCAGCTAAATTAATTATTGGTGGAAATTAAAGAGTTGCCCTGTATATCCACAAATTTTGATCCAGAACTTTTTAAGTGGTTATTCCATACAGCCGGATTAGAAATTTAATATTAATTCTTTTTCACCAGTAAGAAAATAGTAAAATCATCATAACATTACCTTAATCAAAATGATCAAAATAAATTTATTAGAAGAATTAGAAATTTTAAGAGACATGAAAAGAAATCCTATTAATTGATTTAATATTCAGAATAATTTAAATTGTAAATTTAAGACTTCGTTTCCTTGCAAAAAAAAAATTAAAAGGATATTCGAAAACTTTCAACAAACAAGACTGAATAGACAGAAAAAGTTGGTGTAAGATAACGAAGATGCGCAACTTAATATATTACTTTCTGTGCAAGAAAACCCAATTTAATGATGATCCTAATTGTTTAAGAAACATCCAGTAGACGTACGAGTCTACTTTTGCTATGAATAGCATGACAAATAAAAAAAAAACAGGTATTGGGCTACAGAAAACCCATTCTGTTACAGAGAATTTAGATTTCAAAGGCGCCAGGCCGTTAAATTTTGATGCGGACTAATGGATAACAAAATTATTGGACCCTATTTTTTTGATCAAAACTTGAATGGGGACACATATTTAAACTTTCTCGAAAATGACAGAAGATTTTCTAGATACATTATGGACATTTTATATTCCAGCAGGAGAGAGACCCACCCCATAGCAACTTAAGAGTTAAGAAACCAGTTTAATTATCCCAACAGTATTAAACCCAATTACAGGAATACCCAATTACAGGAATAAATGTAATGTAGTGTTTAAACTAAAAAATGCATAAAATTGTAACTTCCGTTAAATATAGCCTTATTTTCAAAATTAATTTATGAGCCATTATTATTTAGTCCAAGAGATATGTCAAAATATTATTATTATTATTATTTCTTTACTATTTGCAGGAATTTATGAGAAAAGTTAATTTATCAAATTGGGAAAACACATAATAAAATTTGTCTCTGAAATACCTTTGTCAACGTACATTTAAATCAATATGAAAAATACCTGTTAAATAATAACCAGTATCTAATTGATTGATATCAGTCGGTATATTCTGAGAGTGTCGCTCATTGGTAGGATTAAACTGTGGTTGACCGGAAAATCCAACTTGATTCCGATCTCTTGCTCCTGGAGGAAGTAATTCAACGCCAGGAAGACGTGTGCTTTCTGGTTTGTCTTTGAAATATTGCCCAGAATTTGGCAAATTTCGATCATTTTCATATTGTTGAAGGCTAGGTGATGGCAAATTCGTTACTCCACGTTGCTGGTCTTGAACTCCTCCAGCTTGCTTCTCGTTTCTAACAGTATTACTTGTAAATTTAGATATTTCTTGATTAACACTGCTTGCTACAGTTGTTGGGTTGAAACCATAATCCTGACCGTTACTTGCAGTAAGAGGTGCCGCTTCCTTAAAAGCTGGATTTTGAAATTGAAACGATTGCTCTGTCAAAGGTTTTTGAGTTGTGATATAACCGCAACCACCACAAGCCGGTTTTATAGTAGATTGTGTAGTGAAAACATATGATCCAGATTTTTGTGTTACGACTTGAACTGTTTGGGAACTTTGTCGAGTTGGATAAATAGGGTGTAATGGTGCCTGTGTTGTCACTATGGTTTTAGGAGGTTCTAATTGTTTCTGTTTGTTTAAATACTTCCCTGCATCTGGAGAAATTGGTCCAATCGCAGGGGACCCATCAAGTGCTGAAAGTACATTGTTATTAAATTTCTTTAACTTTATTTAATTGCTGAAATTTATAAAACGCACTTTTTCATGTTATTTAAATGTACAGAATTTATCTCTTGATTGTGTGACAGTGTAAAATGGGTAACAGTATGAGAATATTAAAAAAAGGAGCAAAAGGAATGCAAAAAAAAATTAAAAAGAGGAGGAACTCAAAAGGAATTCTTCTACATAAAGAAGACCTGAAGATGAAAGTTCGTTTGAGAAACAAGGATGTGGAACTTTCCAGTGTGGTGTTCCAAAGGGAAGGTTCGTATCAAGACAACAGCCTACTAAGAAGCACGTCTGGAGCGTATCCCCATTTTTGAGTAATAGAATGAAAGCGAATTCACAAATCATATTACTGCCACCCAATAAAGTAGTATCTACCGGGTGACCACGAGATTACTACCCAGGCTCTAGCTTGGGCACGAAAAAAGATATCGATTTCAAATTTTGGGCATGCGTATCATTAAATTTGATGCAAAATTTAATCATAAAAACAACTGAAGGTCACTTCCTGTTTGACCGGAAATGCCATAAACTTTGTTAATTCATATGGAACACCCTGTATATTATTTTTATTTTCAATTCTGTTAAAGAAGCTAACACTAAAATTTATATTATGTCCTATACCTATCTTTGACAATTTCCGAGAAAATCGCGGTTTAAAATGTCATATGTGTCATTTATATAATCCTTTTGAAAGAAAACAAACGAAGTATGGGACAAAGTCATATGATATCTTTAAGTTATTTTAGAAGTACTAAAGTCTGATATCATAAAAATGTCGCACTTCCGGCACATCCGGAAAATACCGGAAGACATCTTTAATACCAAGTAACTGCAATAATTTTAATGGAATGCCCTACAACTAATTGAGAATTCGTATTCTACAAACAATTTCGAATCATTTTTATGTACACTTCCCTATACCTAAAGTTCGGAGTTTTTGAGATATTAAATGTTTAATGTAAAAATGTCATCTGAACGATGCATAAATGGAAAACGATATAATCAGTTAATGCATAGATCAGAGGTGCCTAGGAATCTTAATTTTAATATGGTTGCTATGACAGGCTTTTGTTTTTAGACGCCATATCTTCATAATTACTTAAGATTCCTAGGCACTTCTGATCTATGCATTGACTGATTATATCGTTTTCCATTTATGCATCGTTCAGATGACATTTTGACATTAAACATTTAATATCTCAAAAACTCCGAACTTTGGGTATAGGGAAGTGTACATAAAAATGATTCGAAATTGCTTGTAGAATATGAATTCTCAATTAGTTGTAGGGCATCCCATTAAAATTATTGCAGTTACTTGCTATTAAAGATGACTTCCGGTATTTTCCGGATGTGCCGGAAGTGCGACACTTTTATGATATCAGACTTTAGTACTTCTAAAATAAGTTAAAGATATCATATGACTTTGTCCCTTTCTTCGTTTGTTTTCTTTCAAAAGGATTTTATAAATGACATATTTGACATTTTAAAGCGCGATTTTCTCGGAAACTGTCAAAGATAGGTATAGGACATAATACATATTTTAGTGTTAGTTTCTTCAGCAGAATTGAAAACAAAAATAATATACAGGGTGTTCCATATGAAATAACAAAGTTTAGGGCATTTCCGGTCAAACAGGAAGTGACGGTCAGTTGTTTTTATGATTAAATTTTGCATCAAATTCAATGATACGCATGCCCAAAATTTGAAATCGATATCTTTTTTCGTGCCTAAGGTAGAGCCTGGGTAGTAATCTCGTGGTCACCCGGTATACGATTTACAGTTACTGTTATTTATTTTATCCAACTAGATAATGACCTTCCTAAATGCCGGATTCAAATTCACGTGTGAATACTGATTCTAAAATAATCAGTGGCGTTGAAATGCTACGGTTTTCAGTGACAGTAGTAGGTATCGTTAATTTATTGGTTCACGCTTCGACAACTTGTATTAACTGAAGATACAAGTATTTAAGTAGATGTAATATATTTGTGAATGAATTTTGACTTAAAACGAGCTAAGGAACAACTCTCCGAAATTATAAGACGAACTGGGGAATATCCCGTGTAAGATTTTATTCTAAAGCTATAAATTAAAAGCAATAAAATGCAAAAAGATACTTACGATCACTAATCCTAATATTCCTCATACTCAAAATTTTAAAATTCCCATTTTCGTCGGTTGCGTAAACAGTAACGTGGTAGACACCGTCAGCCGTGATAAAGCCAAATTCGCCTTGCACTATTCCAACTTGATCTGAAAAATTATAGGTAATAATAATTATTATCTAATAACTTAAAAAAGATAATGTTGTTTCATATAAGAACTTACACAGTGTTATAAAAGCTCTATAACAAATTTTGATAGATGGTTGCTGGGTTAATTTCAAACATTTTTTCTTATATGAACATAGGTCCGATTCGTTTTTGTTTAGAAGTTACAAGCATTTTAAAAATATAATTTCATATTTCAATAAAAAATTATGGTTGCTATAATAATAATTATTATTCGTGTTTAAAGTTGAAACGTTAGTTACCATTTATTAACCAAATTAACAAATCTTAAGAGTATAAAAATTGTTCAAAATGTCCACCCTCGGCTCGAATGCATTTTGGTGAACTGTACAGGGTGTATCTTAAATGATGACTTTAATTTCAAGGGGTGATTCCTTGTCATATTTTAAGCAAAAAAGTGTATATGAACATCAGTCCGCAAGTGCTTCGTTACCGAGATACAGGGTGTCAAAGTTGGGAAAATAAATCGCATTTTCTTAAATATCTTTCGACTGATTCGAAATAATTTAATGAAATTTCATACACGGGGGTTTTTTGGAATGACAAATTCAAAGCTGTGGTCAATTTAGGTGTATTTTTTTGAGGGCGCCACCGGCAACGATTTCGGCCTCTTTAATCCATCGCAACTTTTTTCTGCTACCCTGTATGCCATTTTGGACTAGAATAATCGATTCTCCTACCTTATCTGCTTAAAAAAGATTTTAAAGAAATGTTTTTTTGTTGAATACAAAAATTCCTGTGATAACAAAATTCCGATGATATTTGGCATTAAAAGTGACAAGATACTGTCAGTTGACTATCTTTTAGTGTGCAGTTAACTATGAATAACGTTGAACAAGCTCAAATACATTTCATTTATGGGCTAGCAGATGGAAATGCTGCACAAGCCCGTCGAATTTACCAGGAACGATTTCCCAATAGACCACTTCCATCAGAAAGAACTTTCATAAGGCTCCATGCTAGACTGTGCGAAACTGGATCTTTAAATGCTCACGCTGAACGTATTGGTAGACCGAGAACAATAATGACACCACAACTAGAAGAAGCAATCCTACAAGAAGTGGAAGCTAATCCGTCAAGTAGTACGCGAAGATTATCTGAACAGTTTAACATAAGTCATCAAAGTGTTTGGAGGGTTTTGCACACAAATTTACTTTATCCGTACCACATTCAACGCGTGCAACCACTGTTGCCAAGAGATTTTCCTGCACGGTTAGATTATTGTCGATGGTTTCTCCAAAAAACTGCGCAGAATCCCAACTTTACGTCTAAAATTCTGTTCACAGATGAGGCAACTTTTTCACGGGATGCCATCATAAACTTCCACAATAATCATTTTTGGAACTATGAAAATCCCCATGTTATTGGAGAACGTGGATTTCAGCAGCAGTTTTCGGTGAATGTGTGGGCCGGAGTTATTGGTGATCATGTCATCGGACCGCATTTTCTTCCTCCTCGACTGAATGGTGAGACTTACAGACAGTTTCTAGCTGAAACATTGCCTGGTCTGTTAGAAGATGTACTACTAGCAACCAGAAATGACATGTGGTTTATGCACGACGGGGCACCTGCTCATTTCAGTCTTGCTGCTCGCCAACATCTTAATGACACTTTTGCTCAGCGATGGATAGGTCGGGGAGGACCTCAGCCGTGGCCAGCACGATCTCCAGACCTAAATCCTCTGGACTATTTCTTTTGGGGACATCTGAAGTCGCTTGTTTATGCAACGCCAGTTGTAGATGAAAATGATTTAAGAAACAGAATTGTAAATTCTTGTAATGTCATACGCAACACTCCAGGAATTTTGGAACGTGTGCGACAGTCGATGAGCAGAAGATTACATGCTTGTATTGACAGTGGCGGTTCTCATTTTGAGCATTTGATTTAATTCAATTTTTATGATATTTCCAGCTCAAGTAAGTTTAAATGCGTTTTTCATGGAAACGGTTGCTCCTAGCTACTTCATTATTGGCGCCCTCAAAAAAATACACCTAAATTGACCACAGCTTTGAATTTGTCATTCCAAAAAACCCCCGTGTATGAAATTTCATTAAATTATTTCGAATCAGTCGAAAGATATTTAAGAAAATGCGATTTATTTTCCCAACTTTGACACCCTGTAACGAAGCACTTGCGGACCGATGTTCATATGCACTTTTTTGCTTAAAATATGACAAGGAATCACCCCTTGAAATTAAAGTCATCACTTAAGATACACCCTGTAGATTCCGTCTCAAGTGATTTCAACATCGTAGGCAAGCTACTTCAAAGGTCCCCATAAATAAAAGTCTAAAGGATTTAGATATAGGGAACGCGGTGGCCATGCTATTTGACCTTGTTAACTTCATTCATTCGGGATATGATCATTTAACCAAGCAGTTATTTGTCTCTCTTTATGTGGTGGTACACCATGGTGCTGATATCCGATTTTTGAACAATATTATGCCCTACGTCATCAATGAAATAAAAAAGATTGTTTGAAGTTCTATACAGATCTGCATTTAAACGATCATTTAAAACAAGTACAGGCAGTAAATTATTGTTCAAAATGCTGCCACTGAAACGTTACTGAAATTTAATTGTTGATCTAATTGTATGCGGATTTTGTAACGCCCAGATATGTTCATTATGATTATTATTTATGCCGTCCCAAGTAAAACACGCTTCATCAGACCACATGACAAGCGAAAAGAATCTTATCATTCTGTGCATGTTGTTGAAATAACCAGCCAGCGACAAAATTCTAATCGCTGTGGAGCATCTCCTTCATGTAACGCTTGTACATTTTGGCGATGAAAAGGATGCAACATTCCTCTGTTCAATACATGCCATACAAAATTCGATGATAAAAAAAGATTATTTGTTATACACCGAACACTAATTGAAGAGTTGTCATTCACTTCTGTAGAACGAATGGCCTTTTCTGGAGCGGGGTTACCTGCTTATTGAAGTCTACTAGCTGTTTTACATTGACAATTTATTGATGAATAAATTGACGAAGTTCTTGTGGTTTTACACTGCTACAGACTTTGTCAAGTTTTTTGTTACCTTTTCACTCATAATTGTAGTGATACAACAGCGGTACCGTTTTGACACATATTATATAAATATTAGTGTTTGTAAGTAACAAATCAGTAAAAACAACACAAAACTAGTACGACGCCACACAATTATTTACATATCCCAATAACATAACCTCATTACTGATCTGAGGCTGGAAATCTGTTGGGTTGGTACTTCCGAACTTCACGAAGAAATTGACGAAAATTAGAACATGCTCTAATTCGTCAAGAACTTGAATGCATTCATGAAGTTATTTGACAGCAGATTTGGTGCATTACACTTGTCCAATTTCTTGATGAAGCGACTTCATGAATTAATTGATCAATAAATTGTCAATGTAAAACAGCCATACGAAATGATGCACTAAAGACTGTGTGGGCAAGTTGATGTCTATTTGGGTATCTTCGTCGGTATTTTCGGGCGTTCCCATTGGGATACCCATATACAGGGTCGGAAAGTCCCCATGGTTCATCGGCCGTTACGTGAGAGCGATAAAGTAAGTCATAGAAATCCGTGCGATAGAGAAAGATAGCTATAATGAAGGCGTCTAATAGTCAACGTCCATTGCGCCCTTCCACTAATAAGAAGTGGATTTTATTTGTGGAAGGGTGAACTTATTATTATTAAAATAGGCTAGGACAGAGGACTTACGTCCTATTATGAACAAAATTAACAAAATATGTACAGCATAATAGGTATAATAAACATAACATATTAAAGAATTAACTTAATACTAATATTTATTACAAAAGGTGAGCATGTAGTCTACTTTTAAATGAATTAAGCGTTGGTGCACCAATTATTGAAGATGGTAAATTGTTCCAAATTGTAAAAATTCTGTTGGACAGGAAGTATTACCTAGCTCTAGATTTAAAATTTTCTTTTTTTAACTTTAAGTCATGACCACGGAGGCGATCAGAATTCAACGAGTAGGTTGAAGACAAGTTGCCGAAAATAAATTTAAGAATTTTAAGTCATAATTAAATCACCTCGAAGGCGACGCTGCTGGAAGTCTGAGATGGGCCATGGAAAGTCGTTCCACATAGGAAGGTCGAACTCGTCCAAAAGAAAGCCTGGTCGCAGAGCGTTGAACACTTTCTAAGGATTGCTGGCCTCGAATGAGATCAGGGCACCACACAGAACCAGCGTACTCAAGAATTGGCCTCACATAACTGCAGTACAGTTTACACGACACATCAAATGATAAATTAGTGAACGACTTTCGCAGTAAATGGAGTTTAGAGTTAGTACGCTTACACACAAAGTTTACATAATCTGACCATGACAAATTGGAGTTTATTATGACACCTAGGTCTTTGTGAGAAGTCACTGTTGTTAGCACTTTTCCATGTAAGGAATACACACAATTGGGATTTCTACGGCCGATATGGAGAACAACACACTGTCTGCATTTAGCGGAAGTAGCCATATATCGCACCAGTTGGCAATGGACACTAAGTCTCGTTGGAGGGACACATGGTCACTATCAGGAATGGCGTATAGTTTAGTATCGTCTGCGTAGAAAGATACCTTATTCTTGACGAGATATTGAATATCACTGGCATATATAAATAAACAATAGGGACCCTAAAACTGAACCCTGAGGTATGCCGCTGACGACCGGTCTATCACCGGAGAAAGATTCACCTACTTGTTCCCATATTTAATTAGCCATACCCATAAACAGGTCTGGTCGAATTAAATGTGGAGATGATAGAAATGTATACGCTCAGGTGAAGAATGCGAGCGCGTCCAATGGAAAACGAGCACAGTTGTATTGGGCTTCTGGGCAATAAATCACAGCAGGTGACAAATAGTTCATAAATTGCCCAGCAGTGCAGTGCAGCAGTGCGGAATTTGGTGTGAATCAGGCAATTTTAATTTATTATAGGCACCTCCTATCAATCATTCATATTACAATTGCGAAAGGTAGAAATAAGAAGGATATTTTGTTTACTAATATTATCACAACATGGCATTTTGGGACCTTTTGAAACGGAACAAAACGAAATTTACCGCCAATATAATAAAATTGTTTGAGGACATAAATAATTAAAATATGTTGTTGGCCAAATGAACATATAATAGAAATTTTTTACACATTATATACAAATTATTATAATTTTTTACCTTTAGCAGAAAATTTTTTTAGGAACGCCTATGAAACTCATTAAATTTTATTACCAGACGTTTTTTTGCATATTCAACTGACTCCAGAAGGACTATACCCTTATCGTTTACTTTATATAGCATTTTTATTCATTTTTTAAAGTGTTTTTTAACTCAAATACTATTAATAATAACATTTCCATTGGCGTGGAATGTCCCATTTAAAAAACCATTTTAAAACCCTTTCCTAATTTGAGAGGTTGGCCAAATTTATTTGGAAAATAATGTTTCCCCCTCCCTTCCGGGAGTTACAATATAATAACTAAATGTGATATTTGTAACTTTCCCAATTATTCAAAGATATCTTGTTTTGATAGTTTCAAGCAGAAAGTGTTCTGTTTAATGATCTCTATAATATTTGCAATTTTTTATTTAATTTATATATCTTCAATTGTTCTGTATTAGTATACGATTATTTGAATAGGTTTATTAGTATACCTACTACGAGTTACCTACTATTTCATATCTATTTTATTAATATGTGGTGGATATAAAATTTGTTTTTATTGGTAGGTTTATAAATTCATTTCAAAATCTAATGCTTCAATATTTTAATAAAGGGCAAAATATATTTTATCGCAATCATACTCACAACGTTTGCTTGAGTCTATAAGATTTAAAAAAAAAATAATTTGGTACTGGACGCCAGTAGTGATAATAACAAAGTGTAAAATTTGGTTTAAAATCCTCTAGATAATTTTTTTATTAATTATATTTTGGCAATGTCTTTAGATAGAACAGAATACATTTTCCATTTTGTTAAAAATATAACATAATTTGTTAAAAGCACGGAAGTATACTTTTTAATTCATTATTATTCTAACCTTCAATGCCACCTACTTTAAATTACTGATGCTGAACAATGGGGGAAGCAAAAACCTCACCACGCTTCATGATTTCCATTTGAACAAAGCTTTTATAAACCTTTTATAAGTGCCATTCATCTAAGCTTATAGAGTTAATATTGATTTTTATCGCGATTGTTTGATAAAAAGGTTTTGCAGTATTATATAAAATGCAACAATGCTTTTGAAACTTTCCTGACAATGTTTCGAACAATATGATATAATTAATAATATAAATGGCGTTTTCTTGGAAATATATTGAAAGGAAATTTTAGTAAGTAATAGTCATAAAAACAAGACTAATTTTACCGAACTCATACAAGATTAAATTACTCAGAATCTAATGAAAATCTTCCACAATAAATTTCGCATTACCAAATTATAACAATCAAATGCATCAGTAAAAATATATTATGCTTTAACTTTTCTAGGTGAATGAATGGAGGAAATTAATCCAAAAATATTACCTTCAATAATAATTTAACTAGTTTTACGATAAAAATTACTACAAATAGGCAAAAATAGCTCACCAGGATAAAATTTCAGTTATTTGAAATGATACATTTACCCATAACTTTCATTTGCATTAACGAATTATGTCATTACTACAAAATTAATGTACCGGATGATACATAATTTTCTTTTTATTGCCTTTTACGTGATGTTAAGACATTTAAATAGGATAAAATGTAGACATGATTTTGTAAAAATTCTTGAGAAATATGTTCACATATTATAATATAAGGTTTTTCTCATAAAAATAGTTTTTTTTTACATCACTATTCATTGAATGTTCTGTTGATTTTTTAATTGTGTATTCCTATAATGCAAGATGATATATCTGGTCTATATATGTACTATGTCTGATAAAAGTTCTTAATTATTTATAGATATTACGGGAGCCAGAGCATATAGTCCATGAGTTAACAATTATGATAATGGTAATAGTAATGGTAATGGTAATGATAATGATAATGGTAATGGTAATGATAATGATAATGATAATGATAATGATAATGATAATGATAATGATAATGATAATGATAATGATAATGAATGAACAAAATTAATTATTTGTGTATTTTGTTACAGTACATTTTTCATAAAAGAGCATGTTTAATAAGTTTTTCAAACTGATTCAAGATATAAATGTCATCTAGGAATTTAGATAACGTGCTCGTAATTTGAATTAAATTTGCAATTACCCACAATACTATGTATAATCACTATCTACATTTGAAGATGGAAACTTTTCTATTCACATCAATGGTTAACACCATGACAAATAAAAGTTAAAACTGTTCAGTAACACATAATCTTTAAAGTTATACATTATACGTACATACATATATCTATATATCTTCTTATCTGAAAATTTTGTGACATGATACAAAGTTGGTAAGAAGTATTATTCCATATTCAAATTTAATTTTGCTAATAGAATCAAAATTTGTGGTTAAGAAATCTACTTTCTACTTTAGTACTCAAGATATAGAGACATAGAGGTAAATAATTTATTGTTAAATGAGAAATTAAATTATCTTCATTGTTTTTTTCCTATGCTTACATTAATTGAAGTAGGTATGTAACGATAACCTTATCAGTAAAAAAAAGTTAGCAATACACTTGCGAAATATGTAAATTAAAATTACCTCCTTTAATTTTTCTTTAATATGCGAGTAACTATGTTTTTGAAAACTAGTTATTATACAGGATGCCCCGGAAATAAGTAAAATGAGTTATATGGTACCACCATTGTACATCATTGTATAATTTTATGGGAGATATTTTATATAAAATGTTTTATCAAAGTTTATTATTGTTTTGCTGATAATAATATTTGGCTAATAGCTAACAATATACAGGGTGTCCCTAAAAGGTCTTTACAACGCTCCACCAGATATAGTGCGGCTCAAAGTTGCTCCGTTTGGGCGGCCCTGAATTTTGAAATAGTTTCTTTTATATTAATTTAAAACGCCTTATGCGATTTTGCTATCAAGTTGACATCGCTCTATAGGACGATAAACCCCATATCAAAATTATGAGTAATATCATTTCATTGGCGTAGAACTTGGGTTTTTTAGTAATTACACCTTCCATAAATCGTCGCCAATGGAAGAAAAGAATTTTAAGTATAAAATTTATATTAAGTAAATTATTTACTACAAAAAAGGTATTCTTGATAAGACTGTCATGGTTTATTCGAAATTTTGTAATTTGTTTTAATCATTTGTACCAATTTTGACACAAGAGTTGAAATAGGAAAAAAATATTTACAATTGTATCTGATATTATTTAAATTAAAATAAGACTTTTTAACAAATACGCTTATTCGTTTCGGCGTATTTGGTTTTTGTGTATTAGCTTTTTTCATAAATTTCCGGGTACCTACTTTTACACAAATAATTTTGTTGTCATTGTTTCAAGTAAATAAAATTTGTCACATTTAAGACACCTAAATTATTACGAAGATTCAAAAGTTTCTCATTTACTCAATAATTTGAATTAAATCATTTATAATTGCCGTTACAATTCACCAATGCAGAATAAACCGACATGTTATTAGTTTTTCGATATTATGAAGGGAATGGTCGAGAGTGTATCAGAGTGCACCCTGAAAAATTTGCAAATCTTGGTATACGAAGCTATCCAATGTTTGCTGTTGTGGAGAGACGTCTGCGGGAAACCAGTCGCTTTGCTCCTGAAACCGCGGATTATAGGAGGCAACCTTATGTAAGGGTTGCTGATGTTAAGCAAGATATCTTAGAATGTGTTGAAGAAGACTCAGAACTAAGCACGAGAAGATTGAGTGGAGGTATAGGAGTATCTAAAAATATTGTTAATCGGGTACCAGAGAATAGTTGCTAAATCTATATTATAAGCAGTCAAGACATCTTACCCCACGATACTGAAAGGCGCCTAGGTTTTTGTAGATTTTTAATAGGCAAAGAGAAATGGCTTTCCACTTTGAGAACAATACTTTGTTTACTGATGAAGCATGTTTCACAAAAAGAGATGTAACTAATTTCCACAGTTAACACGTTTATGCAGACGAAAATCGACACACAGTGAAAATTTTCAAATCGAATTTAAAATAAATGTGCGGCAAGAAGAATTAGAACTTTTATTTTGCCACAGAGATTAACGGAAGAAATTTAATTGGAATATCTACAAAATACGTTGCCAGACTTGTTAGAGGATATACATCTACAATTTCGGAGAGATATGTGGATTATGCATGATGAAGCTCCACCACATTTTTCATTACTTGTTCGTAACCACTTAAATCAACAGTGCCCAAAGAAATGGATGCGTAGAGGTAATGACGCTCCTGTAAATTGGCCACCACGTTCTGTCGACTTAAATCCATTGGATTATTTTTTATGGGGGTCATGTTAAGTCCGTGGTTTACATGATATCGGTAGAAAATGAAGACCAACTATGGTAACGTCTTCAATATACAACAAATACGCTAGAGGTGGCGAAGAAATTACTTGTATGCAAAGAGTAAATTTCAATTTCCTTCGTTGTGTAAATGTTTGTATGCGTGTAAATGGTGGCTATTTTGAACACCTACTATGACATCTTTATTTATTTGCATTTATGTTTTCCTAATGCTGCCAATGATTAAAATTACAAATTTCAAATAAATCATGAGTACCTTTTTTGTGGTAAATAATTTCCTTATCTAAATTTTATACTTAAAATTCTTTTTTTTCCATTTCCATTATGGAAGGTGTAATTACTAAAAAACCCATGTTCTACGTCAATGGATTGCTAATAATAATTTTGATATGGGGTTTATTGTCTTATTGAGCGGTGTCAACTTACCAAATTTTAGCAAAATCGCATAAGGCGTTTTAAATTTATATGTATTTACAGGGTGAGTCATTATTAATGGTACACAGCTTACTGGCCGATTGTTAACGTCAAAATATAGCGATTGAGACAAACATGCCTTAAGCAATTGTTGCTCCCTTTCGTTCTACAGGGTATTAAATTTGAAAAAATATTTTCGATTTTTTGCTATATTTTAAGTACGTAGGAACCGATTTTGTTGAAAATTTGTAGTGTAGTTATCTAGGGAGTGCTAGTTATCAATATAAAAGCATGTATAACTTTTTATATTTTACAATTTTGAATATTTTAACTAGATATTATTGAACTAAGTTTAATTGTAAATAAAATAGTTATACTTGTTACAAATCGATAAACTCAACCGTTTTCGAGATACAGACGTTTTAAGTTTTTGAGATTCGGCGGGAATTAATTTAGAAAATTAGTAGGTCATAAGATAACCAAGCCTGAATTAAGAATTAAGACAATTACAGCAACTGATTTTTTTTTATAATATCTAAAGAAATTATTAATCATAAAAGATTCTCGAAGCAACCACCAGCGACTTCAATGCACTTATTTAAATTTTGTCTGATGTTAAAAAATAAAGTTCTATGTTGTTTGATAATATGAACCGAATCTTGAATATTTGTCCACAGTTGTTCTTAACTATTGATAATGTCTTTGTAAACTAGAGAATTAAGATTGCTAAAAGAATAATCCAGCGGACTTAAATCAGGGCTACGTGCAGGTCAAGATACTTCGCTACCGCGTCCAATCCAACGGTGCGGGAAATTTCTATTAAAATATCCTCTTACTTCTCGGGTATAATGCGCTGTCAATTTATTATGTCAACGCCTACTACTTTGAAAAAAATAATTTTTTTAATTTAATTCCCGCCGAATCATACAAACTTAAAATGTATGTATCTGAAAACGGTTGAGTTA
The DNA here is from genome assembly GCF_000390285.2 of Anoplophora glabripennis. Lineage (NCBI taxonomy): Eukaryota > Metazoa > Arthropoda > Insecta > Coleoptera > Cerambycidae > Anoplophora > Anoplophora glabripennis. Next base: position 97,977 of record NW_019416927.1, read on the forward strand.
TCAAGTATACCTTTTTTATTTACAACTGAACATAGTTCAATATTTTCTGGTTAAAAAATTCAAAGTTGTAAAATACAAAAAGTTAGACATATTTTTACATTGATAGGGCAGTATAACTAGCGCCCCCTAGACGTGACTCCCACACTATTGGCATACTCGTATTTGCCACTTCAAAAAACGTAAATCTACAAATTTGCATAACAATCGGTTTATACGTATTTAAAATATAGCAAGAAATCGAAAATATTTTTTCAACTTTAACACCCTGTAGAACGAAAAGAGGCAACAATTGATTAAGGCATGTTTAAGCTGTGTACCATTATTAATGACTCACCCTGTATATTAAAAAAAAGATTTCAGTTACAAATTCAGAGCCGTATACCGCCCAAACAGAGCAACCTTGAACTGGGGTAAATTTAGCTAAATCGACTTATTTTGAGCCGCACTGTATCTGGTGGAGCATTTTAAAAACCTTTTTGGGACACCCTGTTACGGACCGCAAGTTGATTAGTTTTTACAATAACACGTTCTATTAAATAAAATATGAAAAATATGGAAAATAACACATACAACTGGTAATAGCAATAATAAGAAGTGTCGGTCAGAATAACACAAACTTAATTATTAAAAAATTGCTGTGATTTAAAAACACCATTTTCTATTCAAAAACTAAAACCAGCACCTACCTACTACCTACAATAAAAGACCTCAAACATTGTTTTGTCTGTAATTAGTAATTATCCATTCGAATTTACTTTTTCACAGACGTTTGTGAGAAAATTTTTAAAAATCTTATTTCTACCGTATCGAATAGAAAAAACTACCCCATCCAACAAGAATTCCGCCTTTTAATAATCTTAATGAATTTGCATATATGTTGGTACCTCTTACAATATCTTCTCAGTATTCGTCTTATAAATATAAATATTTGAAGGTATCATATTTCGTTATTCCATTCTTTAAATCCGATTAAGACAGAAACACTGTTTAAATTTACTATTGTAGATGTTGAGTATCAATTATCATCTGTTACTATGGTAGAACATATTTAAAAAAAAGAAAGAATGTGATATCGCTCCCTCTGCCTGAGCGATGTAAGTACTTTACTTTACTGGGACATAGGTATACTTTCATTGTAAATTCTTTACAAGATGTAGTTGAAACTTCGGCCCAGAGATGGATGTTACGAATTCAACCACAGACAAAATATTCACGAACAGACTGCATCTGGCAATGGAAGTTATAAATCTTTATAGTGGCGATAGAGACCGCTACTGTTTGCATTTATATGTATATAGGCTAGTTAAATATATGTAGGCTTCAAATTCGTGAAAAATACTGATAATTCTAGTTCTAGTTCACTCGATGTGGGATGTCGTCTAGAAAAATGTGCATAAAAATCGTATTCGCACATAAAACAATTGCAGAAGTTATAAACAAATAAAGATTAAAAAAGCGATTTGGTATTTTGCAAATAAATCGAAAATATAAGCTTTAGCGTCAATATGAAATAATATCCTAAAAGAGGATATTTCCTATAAAAATGCCCCAACTCCCGAATCTCTATCGTCATTATTTACATCAAAAAATTATGGTATTATTTAGACAATTGAATAAAAAAAAAGTCCCGTCAAGAAAAAATTGTTTCATTGATTTTTCAATAAATAGGACCATCGTTAATTAACTAAAAATTTTAGAATTTACGTTAACATTCAAAGTCGGATAATAATTGTTTAAAAAATGTATTAAAATTATTTTGCTTCCTGGAGACCTTTTGACAACTATACTTAAAGTTCGCCTTATTGCGACATTTTAAATAGTTTTTAACCCATTAGTTATAAATTTTATTAGTTAACAAAAAATTAAAAATTAATGAAAAGTGGTCAAAATATTTTTTTAAGGGAAAATAATGTTGACACTGTTTTTATGATAGAAAGCGACATTAATAAATATTAGCTAAAAATTTTTCGGTACATGTTTAAATAATTTTTATAAACAAATGTAATAGTTACATATTTTTCATATTCAAATATTTATTGCTTAATAAAATCGTCTTGAAGGTTCATATATTTAACTTCAATAGTTTATTAGATATAAACAGTCAAAGACAGAATAATACAAAGAAAAGCTTAATTTTTTATAAACAAATTCATGTAACTAACGATCTACTCATTTGAAAGATCAATTAATATTCTACAAAATTGTCTTGAATGTCCATAACTGTGGTTAGTTTTGTTATTTTTTTCTCTATCTAAAAAAAATAAAAGAACTTTTAAATATTGTTTATAACAAATTGTTAAATAAACAAATAAATGTTCAACAATTTTTTTCTGTACTTAATCTTCTGGAGGATAATTATAAATTATACAGGGTGTCGGGTAGCTTCGGGGAAAAAATAAAGGGTTATATAGAGCAGGTTAAACGAGTGCTAGTATTTCATATAAACTTTTTACCTAGGTGCCATTGTTGAGGAATTATTGTCACTCAAAATAAGAAGTTGAAAAATGAATATAGCCCAAAATTTCTAAAGGGTTACTTTGATCAACTTGAATTTTGGGGAATCGAAGCAACTCATTCAAATGTATCTTTGTACATTTAAAATTGAATCAAATATTGTTTATTATACAAGGACGGTCAAAATTATGTTCTAAAATTTACGCAACTTTAACAGAACTGTCAAATTTGACATTTCACCCTCGCAAGTAGTAGTTACTTTTCTACAAAAAAAGATATACTTCATGACTTATGAAAAAATGAAGGGTTGTCAAGATAATTAAATGTTTGTATTTTGTGTAAAGGGGAATTAATTATCACATTATTATAATCAAATTAGTAGGTTGCTAAATGTGACAAGAGACGCATTAAGGCAGCTTAAAATTAATTCCCCTTTTATTGAAAAATTAAAATAAAATAATGAAATACTCTTATGAAGAATATGCAGATATGCATTTGATTTATGGAGAAGCGCATTGCAATTCTTTAGATGCTCAAAAAATTTACTCAGTACAATTTCCAGGTCGGTAAACTTTGTACCAAATCGGAAAACTTTTCAAATATGTAATCGTCGCCTAAGGGAAACAGGTATAAATGAATAGTAATGTAGTTACAAATTTATTTTAACCGTATTGCAAGCATATTGCCACGACGTGGTGGGGAAAGATCCCCTAGACGTGCTGTTTCCTAATGTTTTTTATTTCGTTTTCTAACATAAAAACAGTGTCAACATTATTTTCCCTTACAAAGAATACTTTTTATTAATTTTTAATTTTTTGTTAATTAAGAAAATTAACAACCAATGAGTTATAAGCTGTTTAAAATATCACAATAAGGCGAGCTCGTTAAGTATAGTTGTCAAAAGGTCTCCATGAAGAGAAATAATTTTACCACTTTTTTTAAACAATTTTCCGACTTTGAATGTTAACGTGATCTCTAAAATTTTTAGTTAATTAACAATGGTCCTATTTGTTGAAAAATCGATGAGAAAATGAATTTTTCTTTATTCAAGTGTCTAAATAATATGATAATTTTTTGAAATTTTTATATTAACATTTAATATGATAAAAAAAATTATATCTTAAAGTCGGTTTTGTGACTCCGCGCGCTGTGCGTGCATTGCTTTCGATGCTAAAAGTCCTATTTTCAACATTAAATTAAAATTATAAACGATGACGATAAAGATGCGGGACATTTTTATAGGAAATTTCTTCTTTTAGGATATTTTTCAAATTGACGCTAACGCTTATATATTTCGATTTATTTGAAAAAAAACAAATTACCTTATTTTAAGCTTTATTCTTATATAACTATTGCAATTGTTTATGTGCGGATACGAATTTTATGCATGTTTTTCTAGACGTCATCCCGAATCGTAGAACCCTCACCATCCCTTAACTCGAAATATCAGAATTATTCACGATTTTGAAGATGTTAGGATTCAATTTTAGCTAGCTCGTTTAAAGTTTTAGAAAATATCCCTCGATGTTCTTCATATGTTCTTCAAATGTCTTGCCCAATTGACATCGTCGGGGCATACAAGATAGATATTCCTTGTAAATCCTTGTAATACCGTCTCCATGAGTATTTCAAAATGGCCGGAGCATTGCAGAGGCCAAACCTATTCCAGTAGAGAAAGCAATCATTTCTTTGTCCTTTGAATCGACTTCTAGGTACTTGTCAATAACCACATTTGAGAACCAGCATAGAAAACCATTTTGCATTTGCCAGAGTGTCAATTCTAGGTAGAAGACAACTTACTGTCTTTCTTGGTTCTATCATTTACCCTTCTGAAGTCAACGCAAAATCTAGTAGAGCGTCGTTCTTGGTGACTAACACTACTGGTAAACCCCACGGGTTATTCAATGGTTCAAGACCTCTACCAGTATCTTCACACGATATAGACTGACATTTTCCGATAACAGCACCTGGATTCAGTTTCTGTCCTTGAGTTTTGAAATTTACAAGTCGGACATAAATCGAATCTTGCTTATTTTGCGTTAAGATTAGAGCCAACAGTAGTCCTTTTTTTCTTCAGCATCACTTAAAACCCCTTTGGCTCAAATTTCATCAGTTTTATCGACTGGACTTTTAGGGCCGGGAGCTAGCATTCTTTTGGGCATATAACGCGCGATCTGTTTGTATAGCTATTTTGTCTATGACGCAGCTAATAACTTTATCTGTATGAATTCTATTTTCTATTTAAATTGTAATTGTTGATTGAAATATTGTATACTTTAAATATATATAACAGTAAAACTCTTACCTTTCTTTTCATGGCGATGCTGTTGTCCGTCAATTGTGAATCCAAATTCGTAAGGTCTCCCTTCGTCGCTATCTTCTTGGCTTAAAGCTACTGTCAGAGTTACTAGAATGTAAATATATACCTGAAAAATATGAAAAGTAGCGATTATTGCAAAAATGAGAACATTTAAATATTATTTTCAATAATACGTTTTTCAAGATATTAAGCTAATTCAACTTAATATAATTTTTTTAATTTTCATAAAATTTAGTTATAACGTTAATACAAAACGTCGAAGTAATTATCATAACTATAAAGAATGAAGTTTTTATTTTATATTATATTATATTATATTGTATTGTATTGTATTGTATTGTATTGTATTGTATTGTATTGTATTGTATTGTATTGTATTGTATTGTATTGTATTGTATTGTATTGTATTGTATTGTATTNACGCCTACGCCTTTTTTGGGGGGCGGTATGTTTAGAATTCAAGTTAATTTTAATTTTAAATATTATGGGTTGCCTATAGAGTAGGAAGAAATGTACACATTTTATTTTTGGTAGTTGTTCCTTATCATTGCGGTTATTTGTGTGGCAAAATATCACGCTTTTTGTTGAGGATTAAAAGTGAAAAGGACGTGTGCTTCAGACACAAAAGACATTTTTCCGCTAAACTACGCTCCAAAAAACTGTATTTTCTTTTAAGTGGTGCAGAAAGATAATTCTGGTGCATTATTGTGAACTATCTAGGAAGAAGCCGGCCGGCCCATCGCTCCAAGAATCGCTTTAAGGTGAGTTTTGTCACTCGCTTAATTTTACATTCATTTTCTGCATAATTATCGTTCCTTTGGTAATATTATTTTAATACATTAATAAATCCCAAACATTTTATGGTCAAGATTCGAGCCGGATTAATTAACAAAATTCATATTATATGTGTGCATTTCTTTTTTATTCTTATTGGCAAATTTATTTTCATTAACATTAATAAGACTATTTATAATTTAACATTATCTGAATATCATGGAAAAAAATATTAAAAAATTCAAAGCTTTGCGACAGGAGGCTATTGATCAATTACATCAACTGCATAACATTGCTCAAATTGCAATTGATAATGTTACTTCTAGACGATTATTTAAACTGAGATGCGAAGATATTTCCACTATTAATGACGAATTCAAAGAAAATCATTCCAATCTAATATCGCTTCTATCAAATATTGAAGGTGCGGATTTTGCAACAGAACAAAATGTTAGAGATTCATTTTATCAGGAATATTATGCAATCAAAGCTATTTATGTGGACATCTTTGAAAGTGATGATGGAAAAACCACGGACATGTGTGAAAAATCACATGTCAATCTACCTCAATTAGATCTCTTGCACTTTAAGGGTGATTTACGTAATTTTGCAACTTTCAAAGATATGTTTGAATCTTCAGTTCATTCTAATAAAAATTTAACTAATGTAGAAAAATTTAACTATTTGTTATCGTGCTTATCTGGTCCACCTTTAACTTTAGCAAAAACCTTACCGCTTACAGGAAATAATTATTCGATAATTTATAACAAACTAATTTCTCGTTATACTAATAAACGCGTATTAGCTAACTCACACTGGCGGGAAATAGAAAATTTTAAAAAACTCTCTTGTCATGACACGTTATCTCTTCAACGTCATTTAGATGTATTTAATGAAAATTTAAACGCTTTAAAAAATATAAGTCTACCCGCGGAACATTGGGATTTCATTATCGTGAATAAAATGTTAGAAAAACTGGACAATGAAACAGCGGCGGCATTCGAGTTGTCTCAAAAAAGTAACGAAATTCCAACTTACGCTTCACTTATTGATTTCGTTGAACAACGTTGTCAAGCAATGGAAAATTTAGCTCTTATAAATGTATCCGAAAAATATAGAAAGTCTGAAAAAACCAACCGTTTTAATAGCTCAGTTTTTCTGACTAACTCGGAATCTACATCCAGTTGTTTATTGTGCAAAAAATCACATCAGCTATATAAGTGCGCTGAATTTGCCAAGCGATCTGTGGACGAAAGATAAAATTTTGTTAAAAATAAAAGATTATGCACTAATTGTTTAAGCTTTATGCACTTTTCAAGTTCTTGTAGGTCGAAATCCTGTTGTAAAATTTGCAATAAACGCCATCATTCACTGTTACATTTTGAGGATAGGCATTCAAATACGACATCCGCTGTACAGGGTGATCCTATACAGGGGACTCAACTTATAATATTTCGCAAGATGGACTCATATCAAAACGCTATTTACAGGGTGATTCATTATTAGTTGAACCTTCTACTTCTAACGCTAATCATTCTGGAGTGATACCGCCGGTTACAAATGCACATTCATTCACAGGAATTATTTCTCGCAATAATGGAGTTTTATTATCAACCGCACTTCTTGAACTCGCTGATAGGTGGGGAAACTTTCAAGTTTGCAGGGCTTTGCTTGATTCTGGATCACAAACTACATTTATCTCGCAAGAATGTAGTAATAAGTTAGGTCTGCCTCGCTCTAAATTATCTTTATCAGTTCGTGGTTTAGGATCTATGCAAACCATACTAAATTCAGGTACTGTTAATACCACGTGTCGACCAGTTGGGAAGTCTGGTCCGCTTTTAGACATACTGGCCGTAGATTTACCAAAAATTTGTGACGATATACCAACTGTGGAAATTCGGGATCCTTCTTATACTTATATTTCTAATATAAAGCTTGCCGATCCTGCTTTTCATTTACCGGATAAAATAGATATTCTATTAGGTGCTGACATTTATCCTCATATTTTATTAAATGGTTACGTAAAGGGAAACTTAGACGAACCTTTAGGTTTAAATACTATATTTGGTTACGTTTTAATAGGTAAAGTCAAAATGAATCCTTCTCAGCAAATTAATTCATTCTTTTGCACTACTGATCACGAACCGTTAGAAAATATTTTAAAACGATTTTGGGAATTAGAAAATATTCCTAACGCCCACGCAATCTCCAAAGATGACGGTGACTGTGAACAATTCTATTTAAATGCAACGACTCGCGACAAGGAAGGACGATATATTGTCAGTTTACCTTTTCGTGAAACTGAACCGCATTTTCAAAATTCTCGCTCTTTGGCACTTCAACTTTTATACTCGCTTGAAAGACGTTTATTAAAAAATCCCTCTTTATATAAAGAATACGCTTTCTTTATGCAGGAATATCTCGAATTAGGTCATATGGAGGCTATGGCACCTTCTAATATTTCAAATCACAATTTTTATTTACCGCATTCTTTTGTGCTTAAACCAAATGCACTTTCTACAAAATTACGCGTAGTATTTAACGCTTCCATAAAATTGCGATCGGGACCAACACTTAATGACACTCTTTATATTGGTCCTAAGTTACAGAAAGATATCATCAATATCTTGCTTAATTTTCGATTTCATAAATTCGTGTTTATCGCGGATATAAAACAAATGTATCGACAGATATGGGTTAACACTGCGCATAGGGACTATCAACGAATAGTGTGGAGATTTTCTCCAGAAGAACCTGTCAAAGATTATCGCTTAAATACTGTAACTTACGGTATATCATCCGCTCCTTATCTAGCTATACGAACACTTTTAAAGTTAGCCGATGACGAAGGTGACGTATTTCCTAATGCTGCAACAATATTACGCTCGGATGTATACATAGACAACATAGTAACTGGTAGTTCTTCGTTAGAAAACGCAAAACGCTTGAAAATCGAGTTGATTGGTCTCTTGGCGCGTGGAGGTTTTCAGTTGCGAAAATGGGCAAGTAATGAGCCTAAGTTACTCGATGACCTTCCCACATCTTTTTTAGCTAATGATTCTCATTTCTGGGATGAAGGAAATGATCTAAAAGTTTTAGGTTTTCGACCATTAGGTTAGGTCGTAGGCGACCTTCTTCCGATGACTTTTCTTATCGTGTAACCTCTGTAGTTGGAACCTGTTCTAAACGACAAATTCTGTCCGAATTGGCACGCATATATGATCCCATTGGATTTTTATCACCAATAACATTTTTTATTAAACGTGTTCTCCAACGTTTATGGTCCGCTGGGATCAACTGGGATGACATTCCCCCCGAAGATGTCCTCCAGTTCTGGACTCGATTTCGGGAAGAGTTACCCCTCTTATCAAATATTCGCATTCCGCGGCGCATTATGACTAATTTCGATTCTGAATTAAAATTACATGGCTTTTGTGACGCATCTCTTCATGGCTACTCAAGTGTCGTATATATACGAGAAAGTAATGCAAATGGTGTAATAAATGTTAGCTTTGTTAGCTCGAAAGCTCGCGTCGCTCCATTACGTCGTATTTCTATACCGCGGTTAGAGCTCTGTGGAGCAGTAATGTTATCAAACTTAATCGCATTAATGTCATATTTATCAATATAAAATTAACTTTCAATCAATATACGCTTGGACTGATTCAACGATTGTATTGTCTTGGATTCAGTCTTCTCCACATCGCTGGCAAACCTTTGTAAGTAACAGAGTTAGCCATATTCAAGAAAGAGTTGCTTCTTCTCAATGGAGACATGTTCAATCTTCTCAGAATCCCGCTGATATTGCAACTCGAGGTCAATTACCTTCAGAGTTCATAAATAATAGTATGTGGTGGACAGGACCTTCTTTTCTAAAAGAATCGGTTTCCTGGACCTTGCCCATCGAGACGAAGCAGTTCTCTTCTGAAGCTCTTGTAGAAAGTAGAAAAATATCTTTACATGTAATCACCGAAGAACATTTGCTAGACTCTCTTCTTCAACGTTTTTCTTCCTTTTCCAAAATCCAACGAATTTTAGCTTATATTCTTAGATTTATCAACAATTGTAGAAATACCACTTCCAGAAATCTTACTTATTTGACCCAACTTGAACTCAATAACGCATTTTTGTCATTGGTAAAGCACACGCAATACAGTAACTTTTCAGTACAAATTGATCGCTTTCACAGAGATCTTAAGCTATCTAAGCCTTTACGAAAGTTAGGAGTCTTCTGCGATGATTCCGGATTTCTTCGGGTCGGAGGTTGACTGAGACATTCTTCCCTGTCATATCAGCGCAAACATCCATTGTTGCTTCCTCGATCTAGCCGTCTTACCACCCTTCTCATAGAATGGTGCCACTTAAAATATCTTCACGCTGGTTGTCAGACAGTTCAATTTTTGTTAGTGCAAAATTTTTGGATTTTATCATCCAGAAGAGCAGTGAGGACGGTCATATCTAATTGTCGTATTTGCTGGCGACAGAATCTTCGACCTTATCAACCTATTATGGGTGACTTACCGAAATTTATAGTTTCTGAGTTAAAGGCATTTACACATGTAGGAGTGGATTACGGTGGTCCTTTCCTTATTACTATGAGAAGAGTGAGGGGAGCGAAAACATACAAATCATATTTATGTCTTTTTGTTTGCATGAGCACCAAGGCATTACATTTAGAGTTGGCATCAGACCTAACAGCAGACGCATTTTTAGCAGCATTACGTCGCTTTATTGCCCGTCGCGGTCGTCCCAGTCATATTTACAGTGATTGCGGTACGAATTTTGTTAAAGCTCAAAAACAACTTACTACGCTAATGTATTCCGCAGCCGCCACCGAGGCTTTGCAATGGCATTTTAATCCCCCAAGTGCTCCACACTTTGGTGGTATTTGGGACGCCGGAATTAAATCGGTAAAATCTCATTTAACACGCATCGTAGGGCAGCAGATTTTGACCTATGAGGAATTCAATACTGTATTAGTGCAAATTGAAGCCTTACTGAACTCTCGACCGCTTACACCATTAAGTAACGATCCGCATGATCTCTTGGCATTAACCCCCGCTCATTTCCTACATCTTAATCCGCTCTCTTGCCTACCTGAACAAAAGCTTATGAACTTACCCTTAGGTCGTTTATCACGATGGCAATTGCTTCAACGCATTTTGCAGGATTTTTGGTCGCGCTGGCAAAAAGAATACTTACATATTCTTTCTCAAAAGTCTAAATGGACTTGTTCCGATACTCGCTTCCCTAAACCAGGAGACTTAGTCTTGATGAAAAATGACCAGATGCCTCCTGCAGAGTGGCCACTAGGTCGCGTCGTTGAAGTATTTGCTGGTTCAGATGATGTTATACGAGTTGCTACCGTACGTACTAAGAATGGGATTTTCAAGAGACCTCTTGTAAAACTGTGCCCTTTACCTACGTCTAGCGCATAAAAAAAAACGCCTACGCCTTTTTTGGGGGGCGGTATGTTTAGAATTCAAGTTAATTTTAATTTTAAATATTATGGGTTGCCTATAGAGTAGGAAGAAATGTACACATTTTATTTTTGGTAGTTGTTCCTTATCATTGCGGTTATTTGTGTGGCAAAATATCACGCTTTTTGTTGAGGATTAAAAGTGAAAAGGACGTGTGCTTCAGACACAAAAGACATTTTTCCGCTAAACTACGCTCCAAAAAACTGAATTTTCTTTTAAGTGGTGCAGAAAGATAATTCTGGTGCATTATTGTGAACTATCTAGGAAGAAGCCGGCCGGCCCATCGCTCCAAGAATCGCTTTAAGGTGAGTTTTGTCACTCGCTTAATTTTACATTCATTTTCTGCATAATTATCGTTCCTTTGGGAATATTATTTTAATACATTAATAAATCCCAAACATTTTATGGTCAAGATTCGAGCCGGATTAATTAACAAAATTCATATTATATGTGTGCATTTCTTTTTTATTCTTATTGGCAAATTTATTTTCATTAACATTAATAAGACTATTTATAATTTAACATTATCTGAATATCATGGAAAAAANATTATATTATATCATATTATGAATGCTGTTTAATGATTACACATTGACAGGAAAGTTCGTGTATGTTTTTTCGATCACTATAATCACGCGGAAGCGATGGCAAACTCCGCTACCTAATTTCCCTTCCCGCGCCAGCCTAAAAGCCTTAGAAGTGCGCTTCCTAAGCCTTATAGTTGCACCACCTCACCGAAACCCACTACCCAGGTTGCGGACGCAAGAGTAGTATAGAAGTGGGGATTCTAAGCCACTTCAAGGTCACCACCGGGCAGCCGCTATCTGGAGCTGGCACCATGTCTCCAGCAGCAGCTCCAAGGTCACGCTGAAGAAGTGTCAGTGGGGTGCGGGGGTCGAAAATCTGGATTGCAGAAGAAGAAACCGGGGTCCGTCGGCAATGACCAGGAGGTCGGCATCGAGGAGCGTCACGTCAGAGGCGGCACCAGGTGCGTGCATTAGCAGCGGCGGGGGGCAGCGGGGTGCAGGCGTGAGGGGCGGCAGCGGGGTGCCGGCGTGCGGGGAGGCAGCGGAATGCCTGTGTCAAGGAGCAGGGAGCAGGGAGCGGGATGATGAAGCAGGCGGCCGGAGTCGGCTTGCGATGCTGGAAGCCGGCAGCGGGCGGCGGGGGGCGGCGGCGGCAGCGGCAGCGGCGACGGCCTCTTGGTACCAATCTTTTTGTTACAAGGTAGAAAATATAAGAAACGAGCCCGCGTAATTTTAAGATAACAACATGATGATGTAATATGTGATGTTAATATAAACAAAGCGGAGACTTCAGATAAAAATCGTCTAATATTACTCATGACAAAAATATTATTTAAAAATATAAATCCCATGTCGAATCAACACATGAGTTTTTCAGTTTTAGCGTTTACTTAGATACTCTCTTGGATGCATAAGTTTTATTTTTTAATGTAAACAAACAAATTTGACCGGCTTCATATGAGAACGTGACTATAAAGTAAACAAAATTTAATCATATCGTTATTATCGCATAATTACACCGACAATCAAATATTCGAATATTTACGTATAAATATGAGTTGTGAAAGGTTGGTTTATACTGTTATTAGAGTATGCATATACGGGGTGTCCACCGAAAGGTGTTTTAAATGGATTTCACATTTGAATTATTTAAAAAATAATAGCAGCTATTTTTTATTGTCGAGGTTGGCATGACTCACGTTCTTGGAAACAATGATGACGTCATCACCATTTCCGGCACAGGTGTTGTTTTTATTACAGTTATGTAAACAAATGTGTGATTTATTACCCTTTTCTGGGTATTTTGTCTGCCATGTAAGCAGTTATGTAAACAAACTTCAAAGGCGGTATGAGCAATCATTTTTTCTCGTAAATTGATATATAGGTGTATTTCTTGGAAAATACGTGACCAAAGCGTTGTTTATATTACCGTTATGTAAACAAATATATGATTTATTACCCTTTTCTTGGAATTTTGTCTGGTTTTTAAACCCGTTTCAACCTGTAGCTGTGGTCCTAGCGTGAGAAGCGGGTGATGAAATATTTCATAATGTTGCATAATGTTTTATAATGCTGTGCAATGGCTTTATCTGTCCAGTGTTTCAGAGGCTTTGGATGCAAAACTGGATATAACCGGTTATAACCGGAAATAGACGAACGCGTCGACTATAAAAGCGTGCGGACTCGTGAAAAGGTCTCATTTGCTTTCGAAATTTGTTCGAGTGCACGTGATTGTTTTGCCTGATTTTCAAAGTCGTGTTAAACTTTTTTTATTGAAATACAAAATGTCAGTTGCCGAGACCGTGTGTGATGTCAGCTGTAAAATTATTAAACTGACCAAAAAATCGTTGACTCTGTTGAAGACCGATGACGAGATCAACAGACACATCAAAGTTATAAATAAAAATATCGATGTAATAAACGAGGCCATCAAAATTAAAATTCACATAATTGATAAGAACGAGAATATATTCCGTTTGGAAAACAATTTGGCGGTGCTGAAATATTATCGTGAACAGCTAAAACAACTAAAAATTAAAAATAAAGTGTCCGGAGGTTCGGTAGTGCGTCCCAACAAGAAGAATTTGGTGTGGCAAGATGTGAAATCGTGCTTCAAGAGTTGTGTGAGGTCGGGAATCATCGTGAACGTTAGTCTCAAAGAACCTAAACAGTTTCTAAAAAAATAATTTCGTAGTTTTTCTATAAAAGCGAGAAATGCCTTAAAAGACTTGTTAATTAAAGTAAATTTTGTTTTTGAAGGAAATTTCGTGGAATTAAATGACGGGGAAGTAGATTTAAAATCATTCGGGACAAAAAACGAAATTATTGATCGCAGTACAAATATAAAACAGTGGTGGGAAGACAATGTTGTTCAACCTATACTACACAAACTAGAAAACTTTGAACATCGTAATAGCGGCTGGACTGTTGAAAATTATCGGGTTACGTGTAAATATAAATAATTATTCACCGATTACCGTGGGCTCGTCAACGTACGTTGAGATGCCTGAATTTATTAAAAGAAAAAAGTGTGTTGTTAACGTAAAGAATGATGACGAGTATTTTGTTTTAGGGAGCATAGTCTCTGCTCTACATCCAGCTAAAGCACATACATATAGAACTTCATCATATCCTGATTTTCGTGATATATTAAAATTTGATGGCATAGAATTTCCTATAACTTTGAAACAAATTCCAAAACTAGAGCGTTTAAATAACTTAGCAATTAATGTGTACGGCATTGATAAGAAGGAAATCCTACCCGTATGCTTGAGTAAAAACGATAGCAAACGAGTTATAAATTTACTGATGGCCTCGGCAAATTCGGTTCAAGATAACGACGGCGAAACACCTGTTTATCACTTTGCGTGGATAAAAAACATGTCACGCTTATTATCCAAACAATTGTCGAAACATAAGACTAAAATTTCATTCACATCTAAATTCAGTCTACCGGGGACCTTGTCATAATTCTTGTAAGTCATGTTATACCGGTCGTTTTTCATTGCTTGTCTTCTTACGACAGTCACTTAATCATACGTCACTTGGCTACGTCATTTGAGGGTAACATTTCACTTTTACCAATAAATAAGGAAAAATACATTTCCTTCACAAAAGACGTAAAGGATACCAGAATCAAATTGAGATTTATAGATTCTTTCCGGTTTATGGCTGACAAAATCGAAAAATTGGCCTCTTACCTCGATGACAGCCAAAAAAGAATCGCTAAATCTCATTGTGATTCGGAGGAGAATTTCCGCCTTTTGATGACTAGGAAAGGTGCTTTTCCTTGCGAATACCTAAATTCGTGGAAAAAATTATATGACACGACATTACCGACTAAAGACGATTTTTATAGTAAACTGACTGATGAAGCTATTTCAGACAGCGAGTAAGAGCATTTAACATTCAAAATTTGGGGGAATATTCGGACTTGTACCTGAAAACTGATGTTCTACTTTTGGCTGATATTTTCGAAAATTTCCGTGAAAATTGTCTAAAAACTTACGGTCTTGAGCCTTTACATACCTCCCCCGGTCTGGCCTTTGATTCCATGCTCAAAATTACTAAACGGACATTAGAATTACTGACGGACATTGACAAAGTTTTAATTATCGAGAAGGGGATCCGAGGTGGCGTAGCCCAAGTGTCGAACCGGTACTCAAAGGCTAACAACAAGTACATGGGTGATGCATATAATTCGGACGAACCTGATAAGTACATCATGTACTATGATGTAAATAACTTATATGGCGCTGCGATGTCTCTTCCCCTTCCAACTGGGGGATTTGAGTGGGTACCCGTCGATCAATTCTACAACTTGAATATAACCGATTTAGCAGATGATGCTGAAATCGGTTATATTTTAGAAGTGGACATTGAGTACCCGCCCGAACTTCATGAACTCCACAAGACTTACCCCTGTGCCCGGAACAAATGGTTCCCCCAGGAGGCAAACAATCAAAATTATTGACAACACTTTTTTCGAAAACCGATTACGTTATCCATTACAGACAATTGAAACGATGTATCGAGCGGGGATTAAAAATTACTAAAGTACACAAAATTCTTAAATTCAACCAATCGGCTTGGTTACAAAAATACATCAATTTAAATACGGATTTACGGAAACAGGCGACTAACGAATTTGAGAAAAATTTCTATAAATTAATGAATAATTCTGTCTTTGTTAAAACCATGGAAAATGTGCGAAAACATAAAGACGTTAAACTGGTCACACAATGGGAGGATCGATATGGAGCAAAAAATTTGATCGCGCAACCAAATATTCACAGTTTAACAATTTTCGATGAAGACATGATTATAGTAGAGATGAACAGATTCAAAATTAAGGTCAACAAGCCGATTTATGTTGGATTTAGTATTCTGGACCTTTCCAAAATTATACTTTACGATTTCCATTACGATTATATTAAACAAAATTTCGGCAATCAGGCTAAATTATTATACACGGACACTGACAGTTTAATATACGAATTCACTGACTTTGACATTTACGAGAGCATGAAGAGAGACATCCAGCTGTTTGATACATCAGACTACCCCGAAGATAATGCGTACGGTATGCCTCGTGTCAATAAAAAAGTGCTAGGTCTTATGAAAGACGAAAGCTGTGGGAGAATAGTTACCGAATATGCCGGGCTCAGAGCTAAAATGTACTCGTATAAAGTCGAGGGAAAACCTTCAAATATGCGTATCAAAGGACTTACTCGATCAGCCGTAAAACACATTACTTTCGAAGATTTCACGAATTGCCTATTTAATCAAAACACACTGGTTAAAGAGCAGATAGTTATACGTTCCAAACATAAGGATTTATATACAATTAAACAAAATAAATTGGCTCTCAGTCCGTACGATGACAAGCGCATAATAAATTACGTCACCACAGACACGATCCCGTGGGGATATAATTTCCAACAAGCAGTGACTTGTTCGACCACTCCCATGGAGTTCTAAGTCGAGATAAATATCTCGATATAGTAAAGGTTGACATCATTCGTCTTTCTACCGTTGTTCGCGATGGCCGACTAGACATTCAATTGCAATACGAACTTGTTAAAATTTTACAAAAACACGAAGATTTCCTTCAAAAAGCTATTTTTGACGATAATTTTCAATTAAACGTGATTCCCGACCGTGCAATATGCTAGCTTTGCGCGATAAATGTAACATCGGATTGATAAAAAAAATCTTTGCCAAAAAGTGTGAAAAAAATAAAGAGAAAATATATTCAATGAAAAAACATTAATATTGTTTAAATATGAGTATGACAAGGAAAAAAATAAAAAGAGAAAATATTCAATAAAAAACATTTATTTTGATAAAAGAATAATAATATATAATAACATAATATTAATATAGTTGTTTAGGCCAAAAATAAGTTCAAACAAATAGAAATCCTTTTATAGTTAAAACTCCCCGAAATAGATACCGCTGTATGTACTGTTTTGTAGCCACAAAGAAAACTGNGCATCCGTGCGCTTCTAAGAGCCTACGGTACAGCTCCTTGTCTGTAACAATGAGAAAACAATTTTTAGATATAATTTTTTAAATATTGAACAAACATTACGAACCTCTTAATATTTCTCGAAACGGGATAGCTTTGGAGGTCCATCTTTCTCCTCCTTCTTCTCCCCTCCTCTTTATTTGTTTTAATCTTTAGTAAGTCCCATACATATGATGGGACCGGACACAATTTGCATGTGCAAAGTTCTCCATTTAATAATTCATTCATTGTAATAACTCTGTGCTCACTCATTGCTGCTACTGCTACGAATACACTGAATTGGATTTATGCTATTAGACGCGCGTTTAGCGTCTCACTCCCCTCTCTACCTCCACCACTTCTCTCCCCACCACCCCACCCCACTCACGAGAAATGAAACAGAGTTCAGCAATATTTTTCCACTTTTTTTAAAATAAATAAATACAATCATGAAGCTTATCTCTATTAACAATATACCAATTATATATAGCGTATACATTCTGCCTAGTGCAGCGTAAATTATTAAATTTATGTCTATTACAATGAAATTTTAAGCTAGATAACATTAAATCTTTTATTCTACTACAGCCATACGGCTCCAAGTCAATAATAATATTATTAGGTAAATGAGGCTCCAGCCATCTCTTTTTCTCCATTCCTTTCACGAGGACAGGCTGATCCTCGTCTAACACACTATCGGATATGAAATCTCCGAGTCCACTGTACGGTAAATTATCCCACGATGACGACCATCTAAGACCGTGTACGTGATTCACAGTCCAGTCGATTTGGATTTTTACACTCTCCCTGAGATGTTTATAGGGAATCTTGGGCTTGACTATTCTATTCACACAGGATTTGTCGTTAATGTTAAAAATGGAAATTTCCTTGCACGTGAAAGCCAATTCTTTTTTGTATTGAAATCCCTGCAAGTCGATTATGTACATAGCTGCTGATGCTAATAAGTGCGAACTATGCTCGTCAGAGGGTTATAGTACACGATCCTATCGTGAATTATAAGACAATAGGCTGCGGTCTCCTTCGGGATATTGTCATTAGTACCGAATTCCAGTCTAATGTCCACAGTTCCCGACTTTAGAACCTCATTCTGACAGGAACAATCGACGACTACCAGAGGAGCCATATGCTTGTACGTATATGTAGTTAGAAAAGGCTCACTATCCTTCTGATAGTATGAATGTTGGAATTAGGCATACATGTCATACAGGATGGCATAACAATTCTTTGAAAAATCCACATTCAAGTTATCGTACGGGTACGAATCGGAATTTAGAAAAACCTTGAAATTGGTCATATTGCAATGATCAAACTGGCTCATGGCCTTATCAATCTTATTCTTACGGGCCACTTGGAAGCCGAAAATTATGAATCGAGGCTTCTCCAGCTGTGAAGAAGTTTTTATTCTCCAAGTATGAGTCCGGGTCTCGGTAAGCAAGTAAGCAAGGGGTACTCGTGCAGTTCCCAGCTACGGAAAGGCACAGCCAATTCTACGTTTCTGTCGATATATTTCAACAATTTCAAACGTTCCGCATCAGCCACCGATACATGTGGCACCTTCCACGAAACACTCTATAGTTGTACACGGAGACCCTCATCGTTGCCAGCAACGCCCACAATGGCGTTCGTATCAGTGGAGCCGCGGATAAGTACCAGCTCCTGTCTCAAATTGACGATATCCTCAGAGGGATGCATACGTCGAAATTCCCCTCGGCATCGGTGAAATGATCGCCTACAATCCAGCCGGCATTTTCCAACTTTAGGCTTTCATTTTGACTGATTGACGCGTCGTTCTTCATGATGGTCGTGAGGCCGGGGTTTCGCGATCTATCCACAGGTATACCATTCAACTCGTATCGGATTTCGTCGAATAGCAGCAAAATGCCCATCCTGTCGAACTTTTCAGTCGCCGAAACCGAGCCATCAGCTTTTCACAGTCTACCTCTGATTAATAAATAAAAAAATACAGGAGACTATAATATGAAGCCGTATACGTATCCTGCTGTTGAATCGGGATGCAGATTTCATCGCTTCTCGAAATTTATTATGGCGTTATCGAAGAGCGGCTTCTCTAACACATTTAGAATATTAGAATTCGTTGCGACGTGGCAGTAGCACTTTGTAGCCCAGAGAGTACAAAATGTTTTTGTTTTGCGATGTGAACCCTTTAAACGTCACAGGTAGACTAATTGATTTCGCTTCAGGTGAGGTTTTTAAAGGTTTTCGGCTGTGACTGACGACAGCGAGCCCAAAGCCACTCCGAATTCCAAGCCCCATTCCTCTTCAGGTGCAGTCTTATCGTGATGACTTCTCCACGGAAATTGATCAAATTCGATGAGACGTTTGTTGACCGGCAGGTAGATTACGTTGGCCGGAGAATCTATTATTTTATAGCCAGGACCGACTCTCGGGAAAAATTCGTGTAAGATGTGACCCGGTTGACCGTTAATGAAACTGTTCGAAACGAGATTGCATTCCACACAAATGGCGTTGACTTTTTGAATTTTAATAGGATTATTGGATTCGTGAAACTTGTTCGCCTTTAATTTACGGTTTTTATATCCCAATAATCTTCCTATACTGTTGGGTTTGTTGAAATTAATTGTCGTGTTTGCTTTAATTTCACACTTTAACGTATTTTTATTGGATTTTATGGAAACAAACACTAATTTATCGGGGAGATTAGTATCGGTAGCGGTGAGCTTGGCTAAATTACTATTTATGTACGTATTTATATCTTCTATCTCATAGGATCCCTCCGGTATTTTTTAACTTTATCAGCATCACCGTAATAGAAACGATTATTCGTAGAATCAACATTAGGTATGGAGTGGTAGGCTAGAAAGTCCGTAAGCCCGATTACATATTCAGCATCGTCCTCGAGCTCAATAGGCGGGTAAAACTGCGAACTCAGAATCGATGAATCACCCGACAACGTAAGCGTATATGACATATCAACACATACACGTGCACTGTTCTGCTTGGATGACTCACTGACCGTGACTTTATCAGCGTGACTCATTATATAGGAATTTCAGACACAGATGTCCACAATTCACCGTATCATACGTCTGCTATTATTTATGATTATATTTGACGCGTCATGACTTTCGATATTTTAATAATTCCACAGGCGGTCTCAAATTACCGAAACTATCGAAATATACGGCTTCAGGTCCTCTCTTGCAATATGCCGTCCTGTGAGTACCTGCACCGCTGTCACTGTCCAAATTCAAGATCCCACACTCGTTTTTATGTACATTTTTAGGTAATCGGTCCCTCATATAGACGCCTCTGAAGTGTGGAATTTCCAATAATTTTGCGTATTTAAGTAAATCTTGATCGGTGAGGGCTCGATTCGGTAGTTTTTCTAGTCATTTGCCGGCTTTCTTGGTCTTGTTACAGCACTTCTTCTTTGTCTTATTCATATACAGTCCAAGACCTTGTCGATAGGGGCGTAGGTAGAGACCTTTGCCGAGATCTATTGCCTCCATTTTTTCGTTGTGACGTTGAGATTCCTTAAGCTGGGTGGCTGCATTCCGAGCATCGTTTACAGCCTTGGCGATGCCCGCAGCTCCACCAGACAGAGCACTGAGAGCGCTAAGTCTCGCGAATATGGGAATCAGAGGCAAGAGACCGCCGGTCTTTGGAATTGGAATTACGCGGGCCTTTGGATGTGATATGCCTCCGGTGGAGGCCTTCTTCATGCGTTCGGCTACTCGAACAGCCTTCTTCACGGCATCCTCAACGGTGCTGGCCCGACGTACAGCTTTGCGAATTTTATCGGAAACTTTGCGGAATGTTAGAGCCCCGCCAGATTTTTTTGCAGGCTTCTTCCTCTTGGGCTTCGCGATCCCCCAGCCCAATTTAACTTTAGCAATATAGCTACTCCCGCAACGGCTGCCCTCTCAGCCAGTGAGGAATCTTTTGCGAACACCCTCTTCAGAGCTTGATGGGCTAATTTTCTGTCTGCTACGTTTCTGCCCGCCACGTCGGACACTTTAGTGTACTCGATGTCGTGGTCCTTGCATGCGTTATCAAGGTTGTTTATGCCTTGGTCACCGCGAGCAAGTCTCTTGGCCAACTTGGTGCCGGGGCCACAGAAACGATACCCGGGAATATGCGCTTCGAAAGGTAACTTGTTGATCAAAGAATTGAAAAGTGCCATGTTACCTGTACCACGCACGCGAACAAACTAAGGTGCGCCAGGTGAAAGCTACCTATTTATAGTCGATGCATACCTGTATTTCTGTCAGTATTGACCATGCGCTTCAAGAAAGAAGTTGCGGCAGGTGGCAGCCTCGAAATCGAAAACATCGATTTCGTGGACAACGGCGATAAGCAATTCAAAAAACATGGGCCCCTGCTACCACATAGTTTTAGATGTGGACCTTCGAACTGTGGTAAAACGAACGTGATGATCAGTCTGCTGACTCATCCGAATGGATTGTACTTTAAAAATGTTTACGTCTACTCGAAATCGTTGTATCAGCCTAAATACAAGTATCTGGAGAAGGTGCTCGATTCACTTGTTGAATACAATCAGTACAAGGCCAGCGACGACATATATACGCCAGCCCAAGCTAAATTTGACTCGGTGTTTATCTTCGATGACGTAGCATGCGATAACCAGAGCCCGATACGTGACTATTTCAGCAGCATGGACAGATAGATATGGGTTCTTAGTGATAGACAAGGATAGCGACATTGCCAGCGGTCGGCGCTACCGTAAAGGCTTTGATGAGTATATATACCTGTAAAGGTGTGCATTATCATTAGTCATTCGTTAGCCGTGTATCATTATGGACGCGACCGCTACCACTAATAACATTATCAAAGCTGGAAAGTCCATCAAACGAAAATTGGAGGCTCTCAAGCGTCATGATCAGCTGGTTGAAAAATCTTTTGCACCCATCACAGCCCCACTTCGAACGATTGCTACGAATTCAAACAAGTATCAACACCTCAGTCGCAGCTGTCGACCTTGCCCGTCGTAAAACAGGAGATAAAGAAGTCCGAACCAAAGAGTGAGATAGAAGAAACAACGAGTAATGCCGATAGCGATAACTATATGGATCCCGATCCCACCGAGGGGGACGGCGGCATCGAAGAATCCAATTTTGACGAGGAATATCTAGAGAAATTCCATGATCTACCCAAATTCTACATATCCGGACTAGTGCATGATACTAAACATAGCTTTGACGTAAAGTATGGCATCAGATACAATCTCGACGAAGATGACTTCTATATCGGAGATTCTAAAGTCCAATTCGTTGACGATAATGTGCTAATAAAGGACAGCGAATATGAGGGAACGAGGGGCCTCTTTGAATTGTTGTTTAAGAAGCGTCCACTTAAAATTTACACGAGCGACGATGAAAAGAAATATACTAACATCGTTAGAAATATCAGTGTCAACAGACTGTCTTATGACTCATCGAAGCCGATATCGGACGGAAATAGCTGGAAATATAAATATGTCATAAAGCCGATTCTTCAAAGACACCGACATCGTGGTGGCGGTGGCAGTAAGCTAATGATGAATGTCACAGATAACGCTATCGACTACGTGTACTGGAACGATCCCAACGAATTGGTGGATCGACTTAGGCTTTTAATGGCCTCCCAAGAAGCGGGAAATTCCAATCACGTAAATGAAATGAACAGCATCATCGAGGAGCTTCTGGAAGCCAAATTAATTGCACCACGTGATTAATTATTGATTAGTTTGTGTGGGGTAGCCGTTCAGTAAACATGTCAGCTGTAAAGAGGGATATTGTTAACGAATTACATAAGCCTGCAAGAGTTAATTTTAATAGGCGAAAGGTAGTAATTCACGGGCTAGATGATCTCTTTCAAGCCGATCTCGTGGAGATGATACCATATGCTAAATTCAATAAAAATTATCGTTATATACTGGTTGTAATAGATGCCTTCTCAAAGTACGTGTGGACGGCTCCACTTAAAACAAAATCCGGCGAAGAAGTTGCTAGTGCTATGAAAAAGATTCTCGGTACTGATAGTCGAATACCTCGTAATTTACAGACGGATTTGGGCAAGGAATTTTATAATAAACACTTTCAAGCATTAATGAGGAAATTTAATATTAATCATTACTCCTCGTATAGTAGCAAGAAAAGTTCGATTGTGGAACGTGTTAATCGGACACTAAAATCCATAATGTATAAAGAATTCAGCTTTAACGGTACCTTTCGCTGGTACGATGTGTTAGATAAAATTGTGAAAAAATATAACAATACCAAGCATAGGACCATTGGAATGAAGCCCGCGTCCGTGAACAAGAGCAATGAAAAGATACTTCAGAGTTCGGTTTATAATTATCCAACGGTTACATATTCACTCTGTCAAAGTTCAAAGTAGGAGACCGGGTGAGAATAAGCAAATACAGAGGGGTGTTCGATAAGGGTTACACCCCTAACTGGTCCAATGAAATTTTCACTGTATCCAGTATTAAGAGGACTGATCCTGTTACATACTTACTGTCTGATGCTCAAAGTCAGCCAATAAAGGGATGTTTCTATACGGAAGAGCTGCAGAAGGTCAAGCATCCTGATGTCTACCTTATGGAGAGGATAGTGAGGAAGAAGGGTGATCGAGTTCTAGTGAAATGGCTAGGATTTGATAGCACTCACAATAGCTGGATTGATAAAAATAGCATTGTTTAATTTTTTTTGTTATCTTGATATTGTAAAAAAAATCATTATTATTAAATATTTGTTAATGTATTATATATTTAATTTTTTATTATTAAGTATATATCACTGTATTTATTTAATTTAATAAATGAATTTAAAAATATATCAGATTTTTATTTATTTTTTAATTTTAAGGGGAAATAGGGAAAATAAAAGAAAATAATTTTAATTAATTATTTTATTAAATATTTATATCATATATACATATATTATACAGAACATATGGAAGAGGTTAAATTTGATTGATTTTGTTTACAAGTACAGGTTCAATAATATAAGATAATTTTTTTATTCTTTCTTGAAATCGGACACGGTCGATTGCGTCATGCATCCAACGCTCGCCACATCTAGCTGTCCTGTGGGCGTAAGCCCAGTGGATTATGTACCGGGTGTTGGTATGATCGTTGAACTGGACCCTCTTTTTGATCGGTGATGTGGACATTACGTATCTTCCTCACAATCTCAATGTACTTGATGTCTTCCTTTAAACATTGGATATTTGCCAGGAATTCATTTAACCTCTTCATATATTCGGCTTCCATATTTTTGTTACTCCACAAATTCCAAATTTGTGGTATTGGCAACCATGCCCTTGCTCACTAGGTATACAGGCTTCTCCTGGACTATTTTCTTCAATTCGATAATGTCAGAAGCCGAAATTATTTTTATGTAGCGTTCGGGTAAACTGACTTTGCCCTCTGCCAATGTCACTACTTCTTGAGGTCCAAACTGGCCCAAGACAATGTCGATGTATTCTATTTTGTATTTTATATCAACTTCTAGTTGACTGGTTCTAATGAATGGCATCACTAATGCTCGTTTGTTAATGGCAGCAAACATTTTTTTCTTTTGATAATTGTTTTCGATGTATACTTTCAATGTTCAACGTCTCAAACTCGAATGAGCTGGAGACGTTCCAGACCGCTATTTTATTCAATTTGTAAATGCTTGCTCAGCAAAAAAATAGATGACCTCATGACTATGACATCATCATCATCATTCACACATTCCGCTCTTTGTGTCTAACCGACATCCGTTATAGAACCATATTCTTATCAAAAAACAACAACATAATAACTTATCATATTATTTATTACTCACATTCTTTAATGTTTATACTGCGCTCCAGTCCCCAGACTCTAGACAAACTTGTGGTGACATGTTTAAAGCAGCCTACAAACAGCTGCACCTGCTTTCATACACTCTAACTGATTATCATCATTCTCACACGCATTCCGCTGTTTATGTTTAGCCGTCATCCGCTATGAGCCCATGTTCTTACCAAGTATTTCTTAAAATATACTAATAAATCATTACAATATTTATATTAGTGTCACAGTTAACTCGCTAACATGCAGAATTATAACCTTGGGGGCTCGAGACTGTTTACTTAGCTCGATAAATATTGCAGACCGCTTACGTTACCATGTTGCCATTTTTAATTATCACGTTTCTTATATTTTCTAATTTATAACAAAAAGATTGGTACCAAGAGGCCGTCGCCGCTGCCGCCGTCGCCGCTGCCGCCGCCGCCCCCCGCCGCCAGCTGCCGGCTTCCAGCATCGCAGGCCGACTCTGGCCGCCTGCTTCCTCATCCCGCTCCCTGCTCCCTGCTCCTTGACGCAGGCATTCCGCTGCCTCCCCGCACGCCGGCACCCCGCTGCCGCCCCTCACGCCTGCACCCCGCTACCCCTCGCCGCTGCTCATGCACGCACCTGGTTCCGCCTCTGACGTCACGCTCCTCGATGCCGACCTCCTGGTCATTGCCGATGGACCCCGGCTTCTTCTTCTACAATACAGATTCCCCACCCCCGCACTCCACTGACACTTCTTCAGCGTGACCTTGGAGCTGCTGCTAGAGACCTGGTGCCAGCTCCGGATGGCGGCAGCCCGGAGCCCGGTGGTGACCTTGAAGTGGCTTAGAATCCCCACTGATATATTACTCGCGAGTCGTCCACGACCAACAGACGGCACTCCCTGGGATTTTCTCAGATAAGCCGACTTAAAAAAAGATCCCCAGAAGAAGTAGCTCCAGCCAGCGGGATCAAGCCAGGACAGAAGGAGGCCCCACGAACCGTTCGAACGGGATGACGAACGGCGACGGAGAAAGGGCCTGCCTCTGCGAGGCGTCCGGGTCTATAGATTTGGCGTGGATAAAGAACGATAGTCCCGGTCGACCCCACCCCATCCGAGTTGATTTTCCCTGCCAAGGGTACTGGCATGAAATTTTATTTTGACACGACTTTCGAAAAAACTTATTTAAAAAAAAGGCTATAGAAAGTTTGGTTTGTTTTATTTCTTCTTGATTTAACTCGCAAAAAAATAAGAAATTACGTGAATTAGTGTTGCGGTCTACCGCTCTGTTTTCGTTTGTCTTTAAGAGTATACGACTATTTAGAGTCACTCCGAAACTAAAATTCAAAACTCGTACGAATATTTATTTTTCAAAAATACTTTTTAAAATTCATCCAAACTTAAATTCTACTAAAGTCTTTCAAATATAACAGACTTAATCTTCGCCATTCCGAAATTACTTTATTATATCAAATCTAACCTAGTTTTAGAAACTGAATCCAAATTTCTAAAATATTTCTTTTTTGGAAATCTACGACACAAAATCTTTTCCACCTTAAATAAAAAAGGCCCAAGAGGATGTTCCAACTCTAAATGAAAAGAATTCATATCTATCATATCTAGAAGACTGTAACTTACCTCTGCCGCCTCACGTATCAAAATCTGAGTGTTTAGCTATTACGTATTCTAGTTTTGGGCAGTTCACTGAATATTTAAAGTATTCACTTTTGTTTGAAAAACTTATAATACACTTTAACGTAGATAATTAAACAAGAAATCAGGTTCATTCTAAGCAAAAACAGACACTAAAAGTTTTTCTAGTGATCATTAATCTAAAAGAGTTAAAATTGAAAAACTATAAACTGCAAAGAAAATGACTTAAACTTCAGGTCGATCCACAAAGAGGACGCCACGAGCTAAATCAAGGTAAGAGATTATGCGGGAGATAGTTGGAACTCTGCTGAATTTGGAAAAACTATAACTAACCATTACTTTCTGGATTTAAATATTTTGGGTTCACAATTTCTTCTGACGCTCTTCTTTCCTCGCCAACTAGTAATAGGTAAACCCCTGGAAGCGTCGTGTGTTGGTCGCGGACGACTCCCGCCATTCATGACATAAGGTGATCCTTAGTCTGGCGCGGGAGGGTATATGGCAGTAGAGTTTATGACCGCTTTCGCGGTCGCTAGCTGCGAAGTAAATTGGGGTGGAGTGTGTTGGAATTAATCTGCGGATGTGGAATGTGGTTATAATATTATAACTCATAGCATTGAAAATGATAAATATCTATATCTTATTATTTAATCATATTTAACAATTACAGTAAATGTTCAAATTGTCTGCCGCCTTCCCTGATGCAGGCTCTGCACCTTCTTATGAATGCCCTTCCGAGCTTTCGTTTGTATCTTCGGTGACTAACGTAAAATTTAAGTTTAAGATTTTTTTAAACAAGAACTACTATTGCTAGTTAAAAATTCTGATTAGCATCTGATAATAACACAATTCAAGAATATTACGCAAAATAACTGAAAAATAATACGTTCTCTTGTGGCCGTAGTGACTAATAAAGTAACCTATGGCGGAAATTTTGAAAAAAACCGAAATAACTGAAAAGGGACTACTAAGACAAAAGTCGATTTTCTGAACGACCTTAGAGTCCCCCATCCACGATTAAAAGGTTATTATTATATTAAAAGTGGCCATGAAAATTTCACTAAAAATATTTTCATTTTCAAATCTCAAGAGGGCGCAACTGATCAAGAAATTTTTAAAATTGACTTTAAATGAAAAAATGCCTTATTAACGTGGATATATTTTTTATCAGTTTTAATCGATAGTCCATTTCCTAAAACTTATTCCAGTGACATTTTATATTTCCTCGATATATAAAGGGGTGGGTTTTTGTTATTAATTTGAAAAAATGCTATATTTTCGGATTGCTTTAATGAATTTTCTTGCAATTAGGTTTGTAAAATTACAATACCATACAGATTTAATGAATGTTTTAGTGATGGCAAGAAGTTGGTTAATAAAGGTTCAAAATGGCGATATGTTGAAACCTAACCTATTTCTCAATTTTTCTTGGAAATTTTAAATGGAACTTTTTTCTAAGTCATTATAATCAACATTTAATTAAATAATCATCTCGATATCTCAAACCGTTTAGGAAATATTTAGATTTTCGTATTGTACCTAAAGAAGGACAATAAATTTTCATTTACCCCCGTATCATTTCGAAACAAAACGATATTTGCTGTTGTGGTAATTACATATTATTTCACAAAAACCGGCCTCTCTTCACACTTTATCCAGGTTTAGTACTGGTCCAAATAGTACTTGAAACAATAATTGGAGCGTGTTTAAAGGCCAACAAGCCAAACAGAAATAACACAATGTTAAACGAAAAGCAATAAGGAATAACAATAACTACAATAACTCGCCAGTCTATGAGAGTAAAAAAACAAAAATTAAATATGTTCAAAACGTTTGCCATCATTGTCGATGCACAAATTAAGTCTTTCTTCCGTATATTGTACCGAGACTTCAATTTTGGCAGATGATAAATTCCTTATAGCCACACGAATTCTTTGTTTCATATCTTGTCGTGGGGCGATTTTTGAAGAGCAAGTCTTTTATTTTGCCCCACAAAAATCTAAACAAGTAAGGTTTGGGGATCTTGGAGGCCATGGAAAAAGACTTCCCCTGCCAATCCATTTATCTGGAAACGTATTGTCAAGATAATTTCGGACGTTCTGGGTAAAACGAGCTGGACATCCATCTTATTGGTATCACATGTTCATCCTCTCAGCAATTGATACCTCTTCTAATAAAAGCGGCAAATAGGTGTTCAGGAACTCTAAGTATCTTTCACCGTTAAGATGTCCATAAAAAAGTGGCCCAATAATTTGTCTATTTAAAATACCGCACCAAACATTTACACTCCACCTGTTCTAGTGATCCACCTCTCTTAACCAATGAGGGTTAGTTGCCGACCAATAATGCATGTTGTGCGAATTTACTTTCCCGTCCTAGTAAAAGTTGCTTCGTCTGTCCATAAGATTTTTGACAAAAACGTAGCATCTTGGGTAAGGAAACCTTTAATAGTCCAATTAACTAAGCCTTTAAATCGAAATTTTGCCAACTTGGCTGAATTTTTGATATGAGTTAGTTTAAGGTATATTATAACAATAAGTGAGAGTAATTTTTTGTTCAACCCCCGGCCAAGGGTGGAAAAAGATAAAACAAAGGGCTTTTTCAAGATAACTCAAAAAGGGTAAGAGCTAGAAAAAAAAGTTTTTCATGAAAGTTGTAAAGCAGACAATTCTACATAAAAATGGTCTCTTAGCTTTTTCTTGTACTATTAAAATTAACAGAGTTAGGGAGGCTAGAAGTTAAGGGAAGATTTCAGAAATTTAATTTTGTTAAATCATTAAAATTAACGATTAAAAATTTGATTTTTTGTTATAACTTTCTTATTAAAAATTAAAAAATATATCTATTTCTCTGAAAAGAAAAGTTACATATTTTAGAGCAGATTGAAAAAAAAAATTACAAAATTCAATCATTTTTCTGTTTGTTATGATTTTTTTTAAATTTCTGAAATCTTCCCTTAACTTCTAGCCTCCCTAACTCTGTTAATTGTAATAGTACAAGAAAAAGTTAAGAGGCCATTTTTATGTAGAATTGTCTGCTTTACAACTTTCATGAAAACTTTTTTTTCTAGCTCTTACTCTTTTTGAGTTATCTTGAAAAAGCCCTTTGTTTTATCTTTTTCCACCCTTGGCCGGGGGTTGAACAAAAAATTACTCTTTTTTTTTGTTATAATATACCTTAAACTAACTCATATCAAAAATTCAGCCAAGTTGACAAAATTTCGATTTAAAGGCTTAGTTAATTGGACTATAAGCCAATGGCAATTGTCCGTTTAATGCTTGATGTCACGCAATATGGTAAGAGTGCATTTTATGTTTTTAAAATATTTTATAGACACAATAAAGTGTTAGTCCTAAATTCCTTGAAATGTCTCTAATACTTAAATATGGATCTGCATGGATGTAAGCCAAAATATTTATAATGCTTACTTCAGATTCAGTGGTAGGTCGTAGTCTATTTGGTGGCTCTAGATGCTGAACTTGATCTGTTTTTCGTAAACTATCTGAATTTGTACATATTTTTAATATAATATACATATTTGTAATCATTTGATTGGCATTGCACTGTTTACTGTTAATTTGATAAAAACATATTTTGTACTAAACATGTTTCGCTTTGAATGAATATTATTTTGGCACGTCAGAGAAATATTTCGCTAAATTAAGAAATAATCTATGTTAAACAGATTAAATTTGTGTTGAATAAACTGTACATATCGTCCCTCTTATCACGTAGAGGCGTATAATCCAAGAAAAGGATATACACATACGCCTCTACGTGATAATAGGGACGATATGTTTAAATGACAAAATATATTTACAATAATTTTCTTTCCGTGATGTATTATTAGAATGTCTAATACTATTTTTTATATAGGTATTGCACATTATATTATTAGTGTTATTATCATGGGCGCCTGCAAAAAATATGCAAAGGTATATAATTAAAATTTTTTTTTTTTTTGATTTCATGACACTTTTGTGCATTTTGTGTGGATGTCAATGGTTACTCTGCTATTTGTTGAGATCAGAAATTAATATTTTAATTCATTGTTTGTCATACCCTGCGCAGATTTTCTGATTGAAGTCTTTAGTGTAGGGATAAAAAACATAATTAATCTGATGAGAGTAATTGCATTTTTGCAAATTCTAGGGATGATTTCGTATCAATTTGATAATAATCGTCTTATCTAAAAATGCTTCCTAGGGGAAGGCTCTTTGAAGATGGCCCTTTGACATTGTTTTTTTATAATTATTCAGATCGCTCTTTATCTAGAAGGAACAAACTTAGATTAAAAAGGTACTCTTGTCTTGAGTGGCTAGTGTGTACCGTATGCGAGAAAAGTTATTTAAAATGATTAGTAGTTGGCTTTGGAAACAGGTAACGGATGCATTTAGTGTATAGCGAAATGCAATGTAACTCTCGAGCGTCGATACGCCGAAAATTTTCTGAACAGAAGGGCCATCTTCAAAGAATTCTTCCTCCCTTAGGAAGCATTTTTGTATAAGACGATTTATGACATATCGATATGAAATCATCTCTAGAATACGCTATCTTCGTCTGTCGGTTTAGTTTCCGGACACCCTGTCATATTTTACTCACTTCGAAAGAACTTCCAGTAATTTTATAATTTGATGAATATCGTCTCTAATAATAAGAAAGATATAATAAAAAAGTATGATATCGGGATAATGTGTTAGACGAAATCTCGACTCTTGACAATTCATAATAATTATTTTCACATATTGTACTAATATACTTAAACTCTTTTACCAATAAATACTTTTTTTCCAATCATCACAAAACTATCACATTTTTTGACTGTCAGAAGACTGACATTTTCCTTACTAAGGAAAAAAATGTATCTCACCAACAAAAGTATTCACTTTTAATCCTAGAAGCTAAAGTCGACACTTTTATCATATTGATATTAAATACACAGTTTGAATAAGTATTACAATTAAATAAACCACTGAAACTGCCACTACCCCATTCTTGGAGCAATTCGCAAATCAGTCCAACACGTTTTCAAATAGTTATATTATTTTGGTGTTGTGAAATCAGAAATGACAACGGTGCTTGGTTTATCATTACCAGTATCAACTTTCAGTATTCTTTTCGTAATATTTTCTTTATTCAAAAGTGAGTCTTCATTGTTGAATTCCGTTACAGTGCTCGATCTCCATCCTTCGTGTCTTTTAAGACAATTAAGGTCACCACCGCCGTCAACTAAAAGGGTAGTAGACGTTCGTCGTAATGCGTGTTGACTGTATTCTTTTCAGTTGTCACAAATTTTGCCACTTCTTACGAGACGGCACTGATTTTATGGATACCGACCACCATTCGATGACACTTTTCATTAACTTATCTGAGAAATAATCGACGTTCTACCAATCTGGGTGGACATAAAGTAACATACTTTCTATAAAAACAAATAATTGTTTCCCAGCACAGTAAAAGAACGTGGTCTCTTGGTATTGATATTGGGAATTTTTATAATTAAGGCGGATTTATTATCTTCAACATTATAAATTGTTAAATTGACGCCTGCAACCCCCAATATTAGGATGACCTATAAAGAAGCTTTTTAAAAATTATGTTCGTTTATTTTTAAAGCGTTTACCTTCATGATCAATTATACAGGGCTGGAAAATCCACCTGGTCCATCTGCCTTTACATGAAAGCGACAGTAAAGTAAAGAAATCCGTGCGATAGACAAGAATGGCTATAGTGAAGAAGTTTCATAATCTGAATAGTCACCACCAGTTTCGGGTTAGAAGTGGGAGTGACTATTCAGATTATGAAACGTCTTCAATGTAACCATCCTTGTCTATCGCACGGATTTCTATGACTTACTTTATCGCTCTCACGTAACGGCCATGGGGATTTTCTGAACCTGTATATTATCAAGTGGACTATTCAAAACGCAATCAATTTGCTCCTTTGTAAATAGTCGCGATTTTGTCGGTATATATCCTTCATTTTTTCTCTTGAGAAAAGCACGCAACTTATTGAATTGAATATTTGCTTATATCAATCCCCTTCTTTTTACGCAACGTTGACCGCAACATTGAATATTGTTACCAAAGCGTTGGCGGCTTCATTTTATTTGCTAAGTTTGAGAAATACATCTTCTGAATTCAACTTAATGTTTTTTTCTTTGCACTAATCCATAAAACGTTGGTAGACACACTCATAAATTTTTTTTAATTTCTTTGGGAGAAGATTCAAAGATACCTCTTTCGCACACTCTAGTATCTCATCAGGTACACCTAAATCTTCATTAGATTCCATTATTACAGAGTTTACAGTAGTTTGAACAAAAAAAATCACAAATGAGCAAATTTAGCAAGATTCCGACTAATGTTTGACAAATAAATGTTTACATCGATATGTCTTACTTACCTACTTTGGTTTATTATCCAAATTTGGTTTGAATAATTTCAAAACACAAATTAATAATAATTACGTAAATGGGGGATTTCGGTTGCTTTATTCGCATTAAATGTGTTTTTTTTTTGTTTCGCAATTTTGCATACAAAATTTGTTCGCCACTAAAGTAACACTTTTAATCCTAATATAACAATATACTATTTCATAATAAATAAGGTGCTTCGTTTAAAAAAGTAAATTTTTTACTAAAAGTGATTGTTGCCACCTAACAATTAAATGCTTTCATCAAATCAGTCAGATCAACCATATCCTTTTACCCCAGTAGAAGAGTTATAAGGGGTTGCTTTAAGATTCTAGATAAAATTATATTGGTTGTTTATGCAAATCAGTTTTATGTGAAAAAAAAGTAAATATGGATCTTTTAAGTGCAAAAGAAATAATGAGTTACCGAAGTAAATTGTCATCATCATAAGAAATACCGCTCTACGCAATTAAATAGACTAACCTTGTCTTTTGGATATTCAGAGTTGAGTTTTTCATTGTTTAACAATAAATAATAACATTAATCTATTCAACATAACAAAGTTGGAATAAAAATTCTTGCATTTTTAAGTGTTCATTATTTAATTAAGCATATAAAATTTACAAATACTACAAAATATATGTAATCATGACATCACCTCATATAGTAAATGACTTATGGGTAAGGAAACATTTTAAAATTTATGCCCCTTGTGTGGCAATACTGGAGGTTATCTATTAACATAGTTGTATTGTTTCACTCGAATTGCTTACCCAGTAATATTTACTTTGTTATGCATGGTATTAAAATCAAAATAGGTTATTGTAATTAAAAATTCATTGAATATACTAAACAGCTGTAAAACAACTTTATTATCCAAATGACAATAAGACTACCTACATAGAGTTATTAAAAAATGTTGACATTACATTTCGGAAAAATAAATGCTTGAATTTTGCATATACAAGGCGTATTCCAAAACTAAGGTGTGTTTGGTCATGAAAAAATAAGATCATGACAAAAAAGATTTTTATTGACAGCAATATTTTGCTATATATCTACTTTACTCTTCCACATAATCGCCGTTGACATCTATACACTTATGTAACATTGCACCAGCTTCTTTAACCCCTCTGCACAGAAGCCTGATGGGAATTGAACTAGTTAACGCCAGTAACGCCAGTCTTGAGTACATCGTTGTTTGGAAATCGTAGTCTACCCAGCCACTGTTTCAAATGTAAGAAGAGGAAATAGTCGCTTGATGCAAGGTCGCGACTGTACGGAGGGTGATAAAAAATTTCCCAACAAAAATCTTAAACCTTCTTCTTGGTTTTGGCAGCGGTAAGAGGGCGTGTGTTGTCGTGAAGGAGGGTTATGCCAGACGACAGTTTCCCGCGGCGTCGATTGTGAATCGCACGTCTCAGTTTGGTTAGCGCTTTACAGTATACGTCACCTGTAATTGTTGACCCACGATCCATGAAATCAATCAAAATGACGCCCTTTTCGTCCCAAAAAAAACGGTAGCCATCATTTTTCGATTCGAGAACGGAGATTGCTTAAACTTTCTTGGTTTGGGTGAACTTGAATGGCGCCACTGCATTGACCGTTGTTACGATTCTGCGTTGATGTACAACATTAACGTCTAGTCACCCGCAACAATGTGGGAAAACCAGTCATTTCCATCTTATCTATAGCGCTCCAAAAACTGTCGTGCACTACGCATTTTTTACTCTAAGCTGATCAGTGAGCATTTTTGGCACCCACCTCGCTCACAGTTTCCGATATCCAAGTTGTTCAGTGACAATTCTGTAAATTGAGGTTCGAGCAACATTTGGGAATTCATCAGCCAGACCAGTAATCGCTAATCGCCGATCACTTCGAAGTTTTTGGTTCACTTGATCAACGATGTCGTCGGTCCGATGACTGGGCCTGCCTGCCACTCCGCTGTGCATTGTGCGGCCATTACGAAAATCTCGACACTATTTTCGAACTTGTTTGTCACTCATTCGTTTATCCATACACTAGGCATAACTCACGATGAATTTCAGCAGCTGAAGATCCTTTTGCCAGAAAAAAATCTAATCACACCGGGCACTTCACAACTAGAGGGATCTACGATTGTCTCGGCCATTGCGATCTGCTCTCACCGACTGGCAAACGACTACTGAATCAAACTGCAGTAGTTTCCTAAAGAGTCGGTAGACAGCGCTGCATGCGTTAAACTTCATTCAGCCCTACCATCACTTAAATATCCAGATCTGCTTTCATTACAAGACTGATCATTTCACATATCAAATAAAAGACTGTCCTGAATTTCAGCGCAGAAAGATATTAAAAAGTGTGTAGCACAGTCTACTATTTCGTATAGAGAAGCAAAAAGTTCGTACCTAAAATAACTTCAACTCTGTTCTTACCAATCATAAATCAGAATTTAATCTACAATCTAACTGCATAACTGCATACAAAAAAACACCAAATCAGTTCAATGAAATCATTAACACTATAACAACGAATAAGACGTGATACACCAAATATCACTGAAATTAAAACACCTGTCACGCCTTCTCTTACCCTAGGAGGTATGTTCAATAATCCCGTGTACTATACAGGGTGTTTCTCTACCGACACAGAGCAGGCACGTACTTATAGAGGATGGTAAAATATGCCGATTTGTTATGTAACACTTTTGTTCTGGGATGTACCCTAGAAGAGGTATTGGCCTCCGAAGATGAGTGTTAAATTTTGAAAAACAATAATATTTCAGCAATGCTTTAACATACATCAACCAAATTTGGTACATGGTTTTGTTGTACATTTGCGCTTATTGTCATCTTTAATTGGTAAAAATATGAACTTATTGGAAGCCCAATAAGGGCCGGACTAGGGGTAGGGCGCCCTTAAAATGATACCGATTTTTTTAAAAGTATGCCAATTATTAAATGGTTTTACCAGTATCACAGGAAATTTAACTTTATAAATTCAACTTACAAATTTTTCGAAAAAGTAACGGTTTTTGAGAAAAATCTGGATTTTGTAAAACAGCGTCATAATGAAGTTTTACGACTAGTAATGTAGTAAAGATGTCGGTGAATGAATAAATATTAATAATAGAAAATTATATATAAAAAACACGGAACAACAATGTCAAAAGTGTTGAATATTACCTACTACATTATTGTGAATTTTTTTACTTAATCACTCTTTATTAAATTTCTTATTAAAATCATATACTCTCGTTTAATTCTAAAAAATCTTATCTTTTGCATACTTGATTTCTGGTATCGGGAAGTATTACATATTTAACTTAAGTTAGATTTACAATTAATGTAACGGATTCCCATGCGAAGGTCAAGTTGGATACACTATTCGGAGATTGTGATGATGTTTATTCAACAAGGCCAGCGCAGCAATCAGGCCCCGGGTTTCTAAACATTAACCTATATATATGAATAAGCTGATGTATCAAGTTTTAGCAATAGGATAAAACGATTGGAATATATTAATTCGATACCAACTGTGAAGTAAGCTTGGTCGTGTTCTTGTTACTTTTCAATAAAATCTAAATAAAATAGTTTCTGACTTGAATTTACTTCAAGCAGCGGTGGGATATTATCCCGTGTGCCACAGTGATTTAAAACAATTATTAGTAATTATTAAAATAATAAGAACAGTTGTTCATTATTATGGAACAACGCACGAGTCGTTTTATGAACGAACGTGAAGGGGCGTCTGCACCGGAAAACTGATCGGTCGACAACACCTGAGTTACCGGCCCCATATCGGTTGTGCACTGAAAGATTAGATCGTTTGGAACGTCTTATTGAAACCTTTGTTGACGCTAGTGTAAACAGTGCGGCACAAGGCAATACAAATAGGAACGTGCCTAGTGCTATTACTTGTATACCAGAATTTCGGCCGGGCAATCCGATGATGAGCTCTGTAAAATGGATAGCAAAGATCAACCAACTAGCTATACTGAATGGGTGGTCTGAGCATGTTATCATTTACCATATGCAAAATAAACTATGATTTGACATGGAGTGAATGGAAGGATCTTATCATAAAAACGTTCCCAGAACATCATGATTTTGCTTCTGTATTACGTAGGCAAATGAATCGAATGAAGCTTCCTTGGGAAACTTGGGAACAATATTACTGTACAATTACGCAGTTGTTCTAAGCAATCGTTTAAATGAGGGAAAGGATAACTATTCTTAATTGTTTTTGCGTTGAGAGCACGGTAATCGACGCATAAACGCATATCTCCTGTTTTCTTTTTCACCAGTAGTATTGGAGAAGCATATGGACTATCAGATTTGCGAACGATATTGTACTTTATCAAATCATCGACTATTTGTTGTACTTCTTTTCTTTCGGCATATGCCAACCGGTAAGGACGATATACTACTTGTTTTGTCATCTGTTAACCTAATTTTCATTTTGCTAATGTTACAAGTCAAGTTCTGCAGTATTTTCGTCAAAACACTCACGATAATTGTTTAACAAATTTAATAATTTAATCTTGTCAACTGCCGATATATCATTGTTTATTTGATTTTCAATTTGATTCATTTGGAAAGGTTGGAACAAATTTGTTTGATATACATTTGCAACATCGAGCTCATCTACACAAAAATTCTCTTCTTCGCAAGGTACCCCCCGAGCTACTATCTGGTTTCTACTGATTTTTATAGGTGATGATGACATATTCAACAAAGAAATGAAACCGTTATTACTGGTCGTTATACATCTAATAAGAATATTCTCTTTACCTGGTTCAGGCCTGACCTGCGCTTCTACATATACGTCACCTAAATATCCTTCCACTGTACCCTCTACTTGAATATGGCCTATATTACTGGGCGGTAGGACGAAAGCATGTTTCGCCCTTAAGCTAAGTTTCTTAGGAGGGAGTTCTTCCACCTCTCGTAATGGGAGAACATTGTTGTCAACCAAACGGATCGTACTCCCCTTGATCACTGTAGTTACGCCACTGGTGTTGATGAAAGGCTGTCCTATCAAGACATCCACATTCTGAACGTTATCTTCTACAACTAGTGCTTCTACATTGCATTTCGCAAGATCAACTGTCATCTCCAAATTGCATTTTCCAATCGCTCTGGTGACGGCGTTACCGTATCCTCGAATAACAGTTGAACACGGTTGTAGTGGAACACCAAGTTTATTAGCTGCCGATTGCCTTATAATTACTGCTGAACAACCCGGATCAACATACCCAGTCATATTTTGCCCATTTACCGAGCACTCCACATAGTAACACTTTTGGTCCGACGAAGTGGTTGTACAATTTGATTTTGCAGTCACAGATTTGAAACATTTATCCGCGGTATGGCCTAACTTGTTACAATTAGTGCATTCTAATCTTGGTTTCTTACATTGGGCCTGGTAATGGCCTTGGCCATTGCAGTTGTAACATCTCATTCCTCTTTTTCGGTCATCCTGTCTAAAAGTCCAGTGATCACGAGTGGAATTCCCATATGGCTTGATACTTTTAGGCACTACTTTTTCTCTTCTTTTCAACTGATCATGCACATCGTCATTTGGTAAAGTTGACAAATATTCAGAATATAAAGCTGCTGGTGTAGTGTAGCGCCCCGCCTTTGCACCCGTTTGAACAGTTTTATTATTAATACCATCGATAATACATGAGACAGCATTCTTGTCGGAGATTTCGCATGCTCTGGTCAACTCAGTTTTTTCGAAGTAATATTGTTCCCAAGTTTCCCAAGGAAGCTTCATTCGATTCATTTGCCTACGTAATACAGAAGCAAAATCATGATGTTCTGGGAACGTTTTTATGATAAGATCCTTCCATTCACTCCATGTTAAATCATAGTTAGTCAAACTATTAAACCAGGAACGGGCTAAACCAGTCAGTTTATTTTGCATATGGTAAATGATAACATGCTCAGACCACCCATTCAGTATAGCTAGTTGGTTGATCTTTGCTATCCATTTTACAGAGCTCATCATCGGATTGCCCGGCCGAAATTCTGGTATACAAGTAGTAGCACTAGGCACGTTCCTATTTGTATTGTCTTGTGCCGCACTGTTTACACTAGCGTCAACAAAAGTTTCAATAAGACGTTCCAAACGATCTAATCTTTCAGTGCACAACCGATATGGGGCCGGTAACTCAGGTGTTGTCGACCGATCACTGTTTTCCGGTGCAGACGCCCCTTCACGTTCGTTCATAAAACGACTCGTGCGTTGTTCCATAATAATAACAACTGTTCTTATTATTTTAATAATTACTAATAATTGTTTTAAATCACTGTGGCACACGGGATAATATCCCACCGCTGCTTGAAGTAAATTCAAGTCAGAAACTATTTTATTTAGATTTTATTGAAAAGTAACAAGAACACGACCAAGCTTACTTCACAGTTGGTATCGAATTAATATATTCCAATCGTTTTATCCTATTGCTAAAACTTGATACATCAGCTTNTTGCAGCTTTAAGGCATTTTCGAATTTATTTAATAGGGCTCAAATTCCAAATTATTACAGATTGTAACGCACTACGTGCGACATTTGCAAAAAGAGATTTAATTCCGCGTATCGGACGGTGGTGGATGCTTACGCTTGAATATGATTTTACTATACAATATCGTTCCGGTACTAACATGCAACATGTAGACGCACTTTCGCGGAACCCAGTAGAAACGGGTGAAGACAGTCTTACTTACGAAGCCTATACTATTAATATCACAGAAGAAGACTGGATTCTAACAGCCCAACTGCAAGACGAAAGGTCAAAATATATAAATGACATATTATCGCGAACACCCTCAGATAACGACGAACGCGAAATCCACAAAAATTTCGTGTTGAAAAACGGTAAAATATATCGAAAAACGGTGTCAGGGTTACGTTGGTTAGTACCCAAGTGTGCACGACGACAAGTTACCGTGTATTGTCACGACCTAATAGGACACTACGGTTTCAATAAAACTTTTGATACAATAGCAAAACAATATTGGTTCCCTAAAATGCGCAAATACGTAAAAAATTATATAACAGGTTGTTTACCATGCCTTTATAATAAAGAAACGGGTACAAAAAAACCGGGTTATTTACATCCTATACCGAAGGTCAGTGAACCCATGGATACCCTTCATATTGACCATTTAGGGCCATTTGTTCCAAGTAAACACAAGAACACGTATATCATAGCTGCTGTTGATAGTTTTACAAAATTTGTCTTTATAAAAGCTGTACAGAGTACAAAATCACAGCCGGTTATCAAATTTTTAGACGATATATTTGATACTTTTGGAACAGTGAGACGAATAATTTGTGATAGAGGCTCTTGTTTTACGAGTAAGGCCTTTGTAGAGTTTTGCAGTAGCTATAATATTAAATTAATACATAACGCAACTGCCACTCCAAGGGCAAATGGACAAGTCGAAAAGTATAATAAAACCATTTTAACAGCATTAACCACCATGGTAAATGACGAAACACGATGGGACGAATTAATTCACCGTGTGCGGTGGGGCCTTAACTGTACGATAAATCAAACGACAGGTAAGAGTCCATTTGAGGTATTTTTTGGGTTTCAGCCAAGGGGAAAACATGATTCTGCTCTGCGTAATGCGGTTGACGTAGAACAGGACCATGTTGATATAACTGAATTACGTCAGCAAGTTCAAGAGAAAATAAACTCTGCTCAATTAAAGCAAAAAGAATATTTTGACAAGAAAAGGTTGAGACCCACAGAGTACCGAGTTGGGGATACGGTAATGATTAAAACGCAAATAAATAATAACGATGGTAAAAGTAGAAAGTTAATGCCGAAATATTCTGGCCCATTTGTAATTAAAGCCATCTTACCTAACGATAGATATGTAATCGAGGATATGCCTGGAGCAACGCGCTCACAAAAACATTATAATGGAGTATGTTCCATAGATAAAATGAAATTGTATAAAATACAGTCAATAGACGAAACTAGTAGCGATTCAAATGATGATGATGATGATGAAGTAAATAAAGAAATGTAATTGATTTAAAAAAATATATATACGACATGTAAAGACAGTAATTTACTTTGTTTAATAATCGAAAACACGTAAACATATATACTAGACATATATATGTGTATATATTAGACATATAAGACGTATTTAATGAAAGAAGTGAGACATGTCCGAATGTTTACAGTGCACTGCGTGATGTGATATATGTATATTTATGTGAACGATAAAGTATGAGAGTAAGCTTACTGTGTGATTACGATAACAATTTTCAGAGAACTTTAAGGCGTATATTAGGCATGCCATCAACGAACGAGACCTACGGGGTCTACACGAAATAAATTGACCTACGGGGTCTACATGAAATAAATTGACCTACGGGGTCTACACGAAATAAATTGACCTACGGGGTCTATACGAAATAAATTGACCGACGTGGTCTATACAAAATAAATTGACCGACGGGGTCCTATATGTCGCATGTTTGAATTACAAAAGATTTGCTTTTACAGGGAAAACATCTACGAGGACGTAGATACATGGTAGCCTGGCCGAAACTGTTTCTAAACATTAACCTATATATATGAATAAGCTGATGTATCAAGTTTTAGCAATAGGATAAAACGATTGGAATATATTAATACGATACCAACTGTGAAGTAAGCTTGGTCGTGTTTTTGTTACTTTTCAATAAAATCTAATAAAAATAGTTTTTGACTTGAATTTACTTCATTAAGTCTATTGTTAGGCAAAAGTAATTCCGTTGAAATAATCGTTGATCTATATTGTGTTGCAATCATTTGTTTAATTAAATTCTAAATTAAAATAAACAGAGAAAGAATATACCCAATATTCTTTCATTTAAAATAT
Organism: Anoplophora glabripennis; assembly: GCF_000390285.2. NCBI lineage: Eukaryota > Metazoa > Arthropoda > Insecta > Coleoptera > Cerambycidae > Anoplophora > Anoplophora glabripennis. Next base: position 139,794 of record NW_019416927.1, read on the forward strand.
ATGCCAGTTCTTGTAGTCCTTATCTCCGTACAATGACTTTAAATATTTGAACATCTAAAATTAATAAATTTGCGATAATTTTTATTATTATATTTTTCTTCATATTGTATTCTATACACAGAAGGTTGCGATCAAAATATCTAAAAATAAATCAACAATGCATAAAGTTTACACAAATATAACTCATTCATTCATAAATAAACTATTTACAAAAAGTTGTATAAGTACTACATAACAGTTATCAATGATTATATAAATAAACACACCGATTAATAGTAGATTTAAAACTGGTTATTCTAAAAATATGCAGAGTGGTCTGGCAAGTAAATTGATAAATGTAGCTCGTCTGAAGTTACAGCTACTTAGGTTCAATGGCGGCTCGTAACATTGAGAATAAGTGAAGCATATTCATTGATTGTCTAAAAAGAAAAAAAAAAAGCTCCGCTGGCGAAAATTTTCAAATTTTCAAGGTCAAGCGGTTTTAAATGAATCTGGAAATTTATAGTTGCATTTGCAATATTACCGAAAAATTTTCAGAAACCTGTTTAGGTGGGTATGTGTAGGTTGATTACAGATACTTTAAAAATATTTTGAAATATACAGGGTATCCAGGAAAAGCGTACCATATCAAAGTTATGTATTTTTAAATGGAACACCCTGTATTTTAATGCATTTTTGAAAGCACCGTTAAAAATAGGTGAACTTTATTAAAGGTTCTGTATACCTAGGGCTTACAGTTTGTGAGATATTTCAATTTTAGTGAAAATGCAGGCATAGCGTAGAAACTTAATATTAGCAATAAAAAACTAATTTTAAGGAAGCAGCTTTGGAGGGTCTATTTTAGATCCTTCAAGTTATAAATTGTTATATTTGTCGTCACTTAGTATTATACAGGGTTTTCAAAAAACTGCTGAATACTTCTCTCAACTTTAAACAGCAATAACTTGGTTATTTTAAATGGAAACTGTATTTAAAAAAATATGGTGTTCAAAATAAATAATGGGATATCTCAAAAAATACTAATGTTGACGAAAAAGTGTATATGACAAAAAACGTTGAAAAAAGACTTTACTTTTAGATAGTTATATTTTTAAAGTTCCTGCAATGAAAAAATATTTTCTCGGCGTCCCGANTATATTGGTTCCTAGAATTGCAAGCCGATAGGTAAGTTTTTGAGTTATAAACTAATAAAATATTTAAAAAGAAAACAGTTCTTCTAGTATACAAATATTTTGTTCTATTTCAATATTCTGAGCTATACCTACAGCTTTTTTTTAACCAACGATAAATGAATATCAAATAATACGAATCTTATTAGAAAAATAAATCATTAGCAGATAATTCTTATGAATCATACATTAAATTAGCTTGCTCTATAACGTAGGGATACAGGATGAACAAAAAAAATTTTAATTGTCAAAAAATTGAAAAATTAAATTTCAGTAACGGAAAGAAGTTTTTCTAGCTATTTCTAAAATTAAATCTATGAAAAAAGCAAAAATCTTTNTAGCTTGCTCTATAACGTAGGGATACAGGATGAACAAAAAAAATTTTAATTGTCAAAAAATTGAAAAATTAAATTTCAGTAACGGAAAGAAGTTTTTCTAGCTATTTCTAAAATTAAATCTATGAAAAAAGCAAAAATCTTTTTTTTGTCGGTCTATTATTTGGCGTATGTGATGTCGCTACTAAAAAGGTCATTTACCCGAGTAAACTCTCGTAACAACGTGAGGCTAATGTTTTTGAAAAAAGTAAGATCACTTTATTAATCACTGTTTTTAATAGCAATATTTTATAAAATATCAATATTTCATAAAATTTTAATAATGAGTAAAACGTATAAGAGTGAGTGCTTTCTTCCATTGCAGGGCAAGCAAATTATTGATCTAGAAAAAAGAAAATTGAATTGTTAATTAAACCCACTCTTATTTTTCCAATTTCATAATATGTATCTAATCAAAAAGTGAATCATTAAAAATTTAAAATAAAGACAGGTTAAAATCTTACTATGTATACAAGCACCGTTTTCTTATATTAGAATGTAATATAACTTTTAATATCATATACGAGGTTCATACTAAACAACAGAGTTTGCCTATTTGTCTTCTTTAATTTTACTGCTCTGTAATTGAGAAATTTTTATCGCCTTTTCATTGATATGCATAATTTATCGATATTCTTAGAATGCCTAAAAATTATGATTCAACTCTAATTTTAATAGCTTTGAAAATATCAATTGTAAACTTTAATTACATCAATAGAGAACAAAAAATATGAAAGGTTTTAAGAAAAATATCTAACAAGACAGCCATCTGAACGTTTTCGATAGCCCGAAGGCCTATTCGCGACCGCGTACGGATTTAAGTTTTTCGCGTTTGGCTGAAACCTTTTTTCGTTGGCTAGGAAAAATCCAATGATTACCCTTAGGTAATCGTTTAAGATAGAACTCTACACGACGCGCGTATCAAGCCAGCATATTTAACTGTGTATTGAGTCGGTACAAACGACACGCCCTGCAATGCAGAAAAATCTAGCAACATACCCAAAAAAAATCGTAAAAGCCATTCCTTTGTAGTATCATGCTCCATTTTACATCAATAAAGTAGCTTCTGGGTAGATTTCTAGAAAAAATATATAATAATATATTTTGAACATTTAAGAAAAATTTTTATGAAAATTAATTGTTTGATAAAAGAATAACTTACTTTACTGTCCTCATGTAATAAACATACTATCCATCTCACTATTTGGTACTGGTTTGATATTCTCTCTCTTTCGCTGATGTTGATTTACGTAGAGATTTTTTCAAACCAGCTGTTTAATAAAAAAACATTTTGTTTATACATTCTTTCATTCTTACGTATCTTAGTACCATTAAAATGTANCCATCTCACTATTTGGTACTGGTTTGATATTCTCTCTCTTTCGCTGATGTTGATTTACGTAGAGATTTTTTCAAACCAGCTGTTTAATAAAAAAACATTTTGTTTATACATTCTTTCATTCTTACGTATCTTAGTACCATTAAAATGTAATTTATCTATGTGTTTTATAAAATACAATTTCAATTAGATAGGCTTGTCCAGCAAATAATAATAGTATATTATTCAACGAGCGTATAATGATGAGTATTATTCACGAGGTGAAGTTTAGGCCACGAGCCGCAGGCGAGTGGCCTAAATCACCGAGTGGATAATAGCCATTATACGGGAGTAGAATACTATACTTTATCCACGACTACTAAATAATTTTGTTGAAGTTTTTTTGTTTTTAGTTCGTTTTTTAACACAATTTAACACAAAATATCAAAACACTGAGAAATCTATGCACACAAACAATAATGTTGACAGGTTTGAGTCAAATTTGTTTTGTTTTAGAAGCTACTTAGATTTATGAAATGTTTCGAAAACATGGTTGGTATGTTAAGAAACAGATATACGACACGCACAAACGAAGTCGCTGATGGCTCAGTGTAGATGCTCCCTCCCTTTCAACCTAGCGTCCCTGGTTCGAATCTGGTCTAGGAAAATTCACTTTTTAATATTTTTTTTATATGTACAGCACTGAATTGAAAATATTTAGTGGTTTACACGATAAAATTTTATTGATTGTAGCAGAACAATATAATATTATAGCTAAATCAAGGAAGCATCAGACAGTAGTGATTAATGACTCTTTAATCACTGCCGTGATTAATGGGTATCAATAAGGTCGAGCAAACAGACGTATAATGGGTACATTATACAATAGTCGTGGATAAAGTTTATTTACGAAGTACTGATAGAAAAAACTGAGTTAGTTTGACATACAGGGTGTTTAAAATTTTATTTCTCTATAACTCTACTGAACATTAGCTTTTTACTTTGAACTCAAACGTCATTTTTATGTGGTTACAATTCCCCTTTTAAAATATGTTATTTTATGGTTTCCTTGTTCTAGTTTTGTAATATTATATTTTTGAACTTTTAAACTTAACTAGATTTTTGAACATTGTAAAGAAAAAAATTTGAGAACATTAATTGTATGATAAAAAATAACTTACTTTACTGTTCTCATGTAGTGAAAATACTATCCATGTCACTCTTTGGTACTGATTTGATGTTCTACCTCTTTCGCTGATGTTGATTTACGTAGATTTTTTCAAACCAGCTGTTTAATAAAAAAAAACATTTTTGTTTGTACATTCTTACGTATCTTAGTACTATTAAAATGTAATTTATCTATTTGTTTTATAAAATGCAATGTCAATTAGATAGGCTTGACCAGCAAATAATAAAGTTTATTTACGGAGTACTGACAGAAAAAACGGAGTTAGTTTGACATACAGGGTATTTAAAATTTTATTGCTCATAAATCTATATTAATAAGAAAGACTTAAATTATTTCTCTATAACTCTACTGAACATTAGCTTTTTACTTTGATCTCAAACGTCATTTTTATGTGGTTACAATTCCCTTTTTAAAATATGTTATTTTATGGTTTCCTTGTTGTTCTGGTTTTATAATATTATATTTTTAAACATTTGAACTTAACTAGACTTATGAACATTGTAAACAAAAATTTTGAGAACATTGATCGTATGAAAACAAAGTAACTTACTTTGCTGTCCTCGTGTAATGGAAATGCTAGCCATCTGCTCACTCATTGGTACTGGTTTGATGTTCTCTCTCTTTCTATGATGTTGATTTACGTATCGAGTATAGAGCAAGCTAATTTAATTTATGATTCATAAGAATTATCTGCTATTGATTTATTTTTCTAATAAGATTCGTATTATTTGATATTCATTTATCGTTGGTTAAAAAAAAAGCTGTAGGTATAGCTCAGAATATTGAAATAGAACAAAATATTTGTATACTAGAAAAACTGTTTTCTTTTTAAATATTTTATTAGTTTATAACTTAAAAACTTACCTATCGGCTTGCAATTCTAGGAACCAATATACACTGAACACTAGGTATTACAATTATAATTATTTTTTAAAATTCTAAAGATTAAAATGTATTGATCTAATATTTTTTATAGTAGCTGTTATTTCTATAATAAGGAACTATTACCAGTTATTGTCTGATATCGAATGGCTATCGAACCCGAAATATGTGCTCGAACGGTCCGCTTATCGCTTCACTGTAATGTAAACATATCTGTAGCGAACTAAGAATCTGCAAATTTGACAAAAAATGAACAAAAACATAACAAATATTTTTTGTTATGGTTAATAATATTGTTATAAACAAAAATAATTATTGCCAATAATTTCCTTCAATCAAAGTAAAATGTACATTCTCAATTATTATTGTTCGTTATTCAACTCTCTAATTCTAACTAACTTATCTTTCGTTTCTATTCCTATATCCAACTACCTTGTTTATATAAAAATGTTTATAAAATTATGAACAATCAGCGTTTCGGGACACGCACACTGGCCTTGGCGTTCCAGCCACCGTCGCTCGGTCTGTCTTTCCCACTCTTCATAACATTTCGGCCATCCTGTATATTCCCGTCCTCGGGAATTCCTTGGCCTTGACCTAGAAACGGAACTTAGCGGCAGTGTACTGTTTTAAACATATTTATTGTTGAGGATCTGATGTCAAGTTCAAGATAATAATCATTTAGTCAGCATGAATGTGAAAAGATGTGCTGTGCTTTGCCATTCGTCATTTGATAGATCTAAACTTCTGTTACACAATCTGTAAACCACGCCCGCAATACGCTTTATCAACGGTACGTCGGGGTAGACGCCTGGCCAGGGCATCCAATCGACATACAAGCAACAAAGAACGCATTGTCTATTTATACTTCATTCATTTGCATTCTTAAACTCTGAACACAGGCTCCCTTTATAGTCGTCTTGCCCGACTACCACCCCCAATATTTCTGTTTTCGTTGATTGTCACAGGTTATCTTTTAAGTCATCCTGTCCGACTGTAACCACCAATATACATATTGTATGTTTTAGTTGACTATCACAGGTTACCTTTTAAGTCGTCCTGTCCGACTATTACACCAATATATTGTATGTTTTCGTTGATTATCACAGGTTACCTTTTAAGTCGTCCTGTCCGACTATCACCACCAATATATTGTGAATTGTATGTTTTCGTTGACTATCACAGGTTACCTTTTAAGTCGTCCTGTCCGACTAGCTCTATCTTGACATCAAATCCTTTACAACAGAACAACAAAATACATCGTTATATCTTTCTTTAACTTTCCAATAAATCAATTAAGTCTTCTCTATCTCTAATATCTCTTTCAGAAGCACTGCTAGAGAGATCGCTTTCTTTTTTACAACTCGAGTATGGTCTTAATGAGTAAACTGCTACTAAAGTACTGAAATTTTTATAACCTCTCATGCCTTTCACACTTCTTATTTTATAACGATCACCTTCGAATATTTTTACTATTTTATATGGACCATAAAACTTTTTGTTTAATTTTCTATTTACACCTTTCTCACTACATGAGATACCTCCTTTCCACAAAACCAAGTCACCTTTTTTTATATTTTCTAGGTGCCTTCCTTTTGCGATCATACTGAATTTTCATTTTTCTCGCTACGTTTTTAAGATTATCACTAGCTTTATCTCTTTTATCTCAAAAGTTAACGACTCTCGGTTGTGTTTCTAAATTACTTAATAAATTGCTTCTATACCCAAATGATTTCGGGAATTTCATCATCATCATCATCTGTCCTCGTCATTATTCATAGTTCTCATTGCATCTAATAAGGTTCGATGGAACCTCTCTATTTGACCATTTGCTCTGCCGAACCTAGAGTTCTCGTTGGTCTTGCAACTACATATTTAGTAAAAGAATCGACTACAGTTAAAATATACGAAAAACCTAATTTACTTTTTGGAAATGGGCCTACATGATCAATGTGCACTGTATGCATTGGCTCATCCGACTTTGGTATCGGATGTAATTCACCTTCAATTTTACCATATGCACCTTTACTATATCCTCAATGAAAACATGCAGCTTTATACTTTTTAATAAAACGAGACATTTTTGAGAACCAAAATTGATCTCAAATTAATTTCAGACATCTTCGGATGTTTTATAATGATGATGATTTAATGTTTTTCTATATAAACGGTTATTTTTATAGCTAAACTTCCGTAGCAGATTTTTGTCAGATTTGTTTTTGATTCAGAAGATCTTTAAGTTTTTGAAAAGCTGTTGACTGTGTCTCTCCCCATCAAAAATTGCATCTTTCCGAGTTAATTTTGTCAAAGGAAGAGCAATCATTGCAAAATCTTTAATAAATTTTCTGAAATAACCTGCCAAACCTAAAAATTGTGTAATTTCTTGAACATTTGAAGGCTGCTTAAAGTTTTTGACTGCTTCTACTTTAACTAATCCTGGCGAGATACCGTTTGGCCCAATTTCATGGCCTAGAAAGTGTATGTGACTTTTTAAGAAAAAAAAATTTTTTTTTTAATTCACTTGAATCCAGATTCATTCAATAGTTCGTAGAACACAGAAGGTGCGTTTATCAGCCCAAACGGCATTTTGGGACATTCAAAATGGCCGTCAGGTGTAATGAAACTGCCAATTGAATTTGGTTCTACTGATATCTGATGGAAACCCTGATTACAATCTAAGCTTGTAAAAAAACATTTTCCCCCCTAACAAATTTAACTGTTCTTCCACATTTGGCATAGGGTATATATTTTAACAGTGATTTTATTTAAAGCTCTGTAATCTACACACAACCTAAAATCATTATTTTTCTTTTTCACCAACACTACAGGGCTAGCATATTCAGACTGTGATTTCCTGACTATACCAGAGTCTAACAACTCGTTAACTTATTCTCTTACAATTGCTCGTTCATTTAACGACAATCTATAAGGACGATAACATACAGGTTTCGACTCATCTGACAACTTAATTTCTAACTGGCACCCCTTCACCACTCCTAACTCAGCAGATGAGTTAGCAAAACAATGTTGCCATTTATTCAGTACTTCTAAAACTTTCTCTTTTGACTCAGAATCTAAATCAGCATTTGTCTACTTCACCTATCCGAATCTCTCTAACATGCTTAGTATTATGGCTCAGAGAACTCACCCTGTAATCTCTCATAGCGGTGCCACCTTGACATCTGAGTCCTCTACTAATTAGCCTGCTTCGCCTCCACTGTATTTCTTCATTACTTAGGTTCGAAACCGGAACCAAACAATGAGAACCTCTAAACACCATTCCGGGAATACAAATCACACTTCTCCCGAACTGAAAGCGTTTGTTTTCCATCAAAACTTCATCCTTTTCATTCACATCGCTAATTTCACAGTCCACCATCGTCGTTNATTAAAAATTTAAAATAAAGACAGGTTAAAATCTTAATATGTATATAATCACCGTTTCATTATATTAGAATGTAATATATAACATTAAATATCATATACGAGGATCATACTAAACAACAGAGTTTGCCTATTTGTCTTCTTTAATTTTACTGCTCTGTAATTGAGAAATTTTTATCGCCTTTTCATTGATATGCATAATTTATCGATATTCTTAGAATGCCTAAAAATTATGATTCAACTCTAATTTTAATAGCTTCTGAAACTTTCAATTGTTATCTTCAATTACATCAATAGAGAACAAATAAATATGAAAGGCTCAATACTTAAGAAAAAATAACTAACAAGACAGCCATCTGAACGTTTTCGATAGCCCGAAGGCCTATTCGCGACCGCGTACGGATTTAAGTTTTTCGCGTTGGGCTGGAACCTTTTTGCGTTGGCTAGGAAAAATCCAATGATTACCCTTAGGTAATCGTTTAAGATAGACCCCTACACGACACGGGTACCTGTTATCAAGCCAGCATATTTAACTGTGTATTGAATCGGTACAAACGACACGCCCTGCAATGCAGAAAAATCTAGCAACTTACCCAAAAAAATCGTAAAAGCCATTTCTTTGTAGTATCCTGTCCCATTTTACATCAATAAAGTGGTTTCTGGGTAGATTTCTAGAAAATATATATAATAATATACCTATTTTGAACTTTTAAGAAAAATTTTTATGAAAATTAATTGAATGATAAAAAAATAACTTACTTTACTGTCCTCATGTAATGAAAAATTCTAGCCATCTCACTCTTTGGTACTGGTTTGATGTTTTCTCACTCTTACGCTGATGTCGATTTACGTAGAGATTTTTTCAAACCCGCTGTTTAATAAAAAAAAAACATTTTTGTTTATACATTCTTACGTATCTTAGTACTATTAAAATGTAATTTATCTATTGGTTTTATAAAATACAATTTCAATTAGATAGGCTTGACCAGCAAATAATAAAGTTTATTTACGGAGTACTGATAGAAAAACTGAGTCAGTTTGATATACAGGGCGTTTAAAAAATTTATAACTCATGAATCTATAATAAGAAAGACTTTAATTATTTCTATATAACTCTACTGAACATTAGCTTTTTCCTTTAATGTCAAACATCATTTTTATGTAGCTTCAATTCCCTTTTAAAAAATGTTATTTTATGGTTTCCTTGTTGTTCTGGTTTTATAATATTATATTTTTGAACATTTGAACTTAACTAGATTTTTGAAATTTTAAGAAAAACTTTTATGAAAATTAATTTTATGATAAAAAAATAACTTACTTTACTGTCCTCGTGTAATGGAAATGCTAGCCATCTGCTCACACTTTGGTACTGGTTTGATGTTCTCTCTTTCTCTGATGTTGATTTACGTATCGACTTTTTAATTCAGCTGGTTAATAAAAAAAAAGATTTTTGTTTTTTTCATACATTTAATTTTAGAAATAGCTAGAAAAACTTCTTTCCGTTAGTGAAATTTAATTTTTCAATTTTTTGACAATTAAATTTTTTTTGCTCATCCTGTATATCAAAACAGTATATATATTTATCAAACTATGTTATAGAGCAAGCTAATTTAATTTATGATTCATAAAAATTATCTGCTAATGATTTATTTTTCTAATAAAATTCGTATTATGATATTAATTTTTTTGGTTAGTTTTAAAAAAAGCTGTAGGTATAGCTCAGAATATTGAAATAGAACATAATATTTGTATACTAGTAGAACTGTCTTCTTTTTAAATATTTTATTAGTTTATAACTTAAAAACTTACCTATCGGCTTGCAATTCTAGGAACCAATATACACTGAACACTAGGAATTACAATTATAATTATTTTTTAAAATTCTGAAGATTCAAATGTATTGATCTAATATTTTTATAGTAGCTGTTATTTCTATAATAATGAACTATTACCAGTTATTGTCTGATATCGAATGGCTATCGAACCCGAAATATGTGCTCAAACGGTCCGCTTATCGCTTCACTGTAATGTAAACATATCTGTAGCGAACTAAGAATCTGCAAATTTGGCAAAAAAATGAACAAAAACGTAACGAACATTTTTTGTTATGGTTAATAATATAATATATAATAACGATCCAAATACTGAATCATTTTCCCATGATACGTAAATTATCTTTCTTAATATTACCTTAGATATATAATACATATTTGATTCATACAGGGTAACTTTTATATCTTATTAAAATAATTAATTATTTTTAGAATATTTTTCTTGATATTGTTGCATATCTAAAGATTATGAGAATTGAAAATTTATAAGTAAAAAA
>NW_019416927.1:151265-190172 GCF_000390285.2 Anoplophora glabripennis
CCCTCGGAGAGGCGTTGCTATCGCTTATGCTAAAAAATATAAAAAATATTTAATAGTTTAAAATAAAAAAATTGGATTACTTACGAAATTGTTGGTGACATTGGCGTTGCCCTCGGAGAGGCGTTGCTATCGCTTATGCTAAAAAATATAAAAAATATTTAATAGTTTAAAATAAAAAAATTGGATTACTTACGAAATTGTTGGTGACATTGGCGTTTCCCTCGGAGAGGCGTTGCTATCGCTTATGCTAAAAAATATAAAAAATATTTAATAGTTTAAAAAAAAAATTGGATTACTTATTACTAAGAAGAATTGATTTATGTAGTTTAAAATAAAATGTAAATGTGATCAATATCAATTTTATATGAAAATTAACTTACGCATCATACATTGCTGGATCATTTAAGCTGAAACATAATTTTCATTTTATTTTAGAAAGGTATTTCTATATAAATTTAAATGACTTACATTACAAATCCGTCTTCAATTTTGATACTAAAAAAATTAGTATAAATACATTTATGATAATTTCATGTCTATATCTTATTTACTTACCACTCCATTTTTCTATACCAACTGATGTACATGCACCGGCTGTACCCTTTTTATATGTAAAAAAATACACTAAGCATTTTTTAAGGAATTATATAAAATTTTCAATAGTAACTTGAGTATTGTGAGATTGCTACATCAGCAGTTTTTTTGGGATATGTCAGGCCTTAAAAATTCTCCATAGTAACTTTAGTGTGTGTGTGTGTAAGATTGTAACCTCAGCATTTTATAAATTGGGATAAGTCGGACCTCCAGAGTATTTTATTTTGTCTATTCTGTACAACCTGATGATTAGAGGTGCATAGTTTTTTGCCGTCAGCATAATGTAGATGACGTTGACGGTGTTTCGTTAGAGGTTTTCTGCTGAGCGGGTTTTGTAGATGGTGCTTGCGGTGAAAATAATTAATATTAATACAATCCTTACAGCTTAAATTTAAAATAAAATATGTTTAATAGCGCTGAAATGAAAATATATTTTCTCTACAAGTTGGGGATACCCAGCTGTAGGTAGAAACTTGTTTAAAAGCCAGACAAAATTCCAAGAAAAGGGTAATAAATCATGTATTTGTTTACATTAAACAAACACCTGGACCGGAAATGGCAATGACATCATCATTGTTTTTTCCCAAAAAAACGTGAGTCATACAGGTACAATAAAAAATAACTACTATTTAAAAAATAATTCAAAATATTAAGCCATCAGATTGTTTTTACTTTTAAAATAAAATTCATATTAATTGTTACGTTTTCAAATGCTAAAACTTCAGCCGTTTTTAGAACGCCCCTTATAGCATTGTTTATTTTATCTTCTTATCTGATATGAGCTGTGCAACAAAAAATTCCCAGACGATTACGTCACTCTCACATAGCGCTCGTTTCTTAAATTTTCTACCTTATAACAAAAAGATTGATATCAAGAGGCCGTCGCCGTCGCCGCCCCCCGCAGCCCGCTGCTTGCATCGCTGATCGGCACCGGCCGCCTGCTTCCCCCTCGTACGCCGGCACCCCGCTCCCCCCTCGTACGCCGGCACCCCGCTGACCGCAGCCGACTTCCAGCATCGCAGGCCTCCACCGACCGCCCGCTTCCCCATCCCCGCCCATCGAACGCTTCCGCGTCTCCTGCATACCTACCAAATATATCGCAACTCCAACAGATGAGCGTTGTGGTCTAGTGGGTTGTGTGCTTGCCTCGCAATCCGAAGGACCGGGGCTCGATTCTCACAGCCGGCATAGGTTTTTTTTTAAATTATTAACTCTTCGCCAACAATGACGTCATCCACTGACTAAGTTTCCCGGGCGAGGAGGCGGCCGGAGCTTGGACAGGAGGCGGCCTGATTTTGAATTTCGCGCCTTAATCTGATTGGTTCGGAATACTGCAATCTGATTGGTCGATCTAAACGAGGGGGCGGGGCCAAAAGGAGGAGTGGAGGGGGTAAAATTGGTCAAAAATTTGCAAAATGAACCTCCATAAGAAAATACATGGGATTTTGGCTCAGAATGAAGGTAGCCTATCTACTGNAAAAAAATCATATTTCTTATTTTTTATTTTAATTTGGACTCAAATTTAATCTGCTTACTAACCATTAAGAACTCAAAACACACACAATTGTAAAATACTAGAAAAAATGATAAGATTGGCACTTAAACTTAAAAAAAAAAATTTAAATAATTTATTTGAGTAATTTATTCTTTCAAAAAATTTTTGGCGGTCCAGTATTTTACCTTCCGCGGTCCGCCAGTTGCCGACCCTTGTTCTAGAACAACGATGCCGCGTAAAATTTGGGAAAAACTTCCACAGAAACGTTTCAACTTACGGAGATGATGCTCTGGGTCGTACACAATGCTTTGCATAGTTTTCACTATTTAAAAGTGGTCGTCAGTCAATTAAAGATGATCCTCGACCAGGAAGGCCTTCAACTTCAACTGGATACTCCTACGTTCAGAAAGTCAAAGATATGGTGCGAGCAAATCGCCGATTGACTGTCACACAAATTACAGAAGAGGTTAGCTTCGTAAATGGGTCATGCCATGAAATTTTGAGTGAAAAATGAACATGCATCGAGTTGCAGCAAAAATTGTGTGGAGGTTTGTCGGCAATTCATTGAACAATCTAATGACGATGAAACATTCATTCAAAGGATCATAAAGGGAGACAAAAGCTGGGTTTACGACATTGAAACAAAAGTTCAATCATCACAATGGATTGACGAAGGATCTCCACGCCCCAAGAAAGCTGGGAAACGTTGTTGGGAAAAGTATGAAAAGGGGAGGGGAGTACTTTGGAAGAGATATGGACTAATAATGTATCAAATTAATATTAAATAATTAGTTTAAAAAAATTATTCTGTCTGTTCAGAAAATAACCGTATTTTCTGAACAGACCTCATATATTTTTATATTTTCGAATTTTCAGTTCAGTTTTAGTATGACCTTATCTAACATACCTACTTCTTATATATATATATATATATACAGGCTGTCTACTATAAGAGGGTCACTCCTATGGATCTCGCTTAATATGCGACACACGTCAAAAATCTTTATATGTTTGTTGCATTTTTTGGGACCTTTATGCTCGTAGAAACAAGATATCCATGGTCAACTTTGTGAGTAATCATAAAAAAAACGGAAAAGTACCGTAAGTTTAGGGTCGTCTAAACTTTTTTATTTTAAGAGATAGAGAAAACTTATTTTAATAAAATTTCATGGCAAAATTGATACCTTTCACCTAGTGTAAACAGATTTTTAAAGTATTGTATATAATTTGCTGAACCCTCTACGCGAGCAAAAAAAAATTGTCATCGAACAAAAAATTGCTTGTTTTTTCCTCTTTCATGCGATCTACTACATGTTGTCTTTATCTTTTATATTTATTATATTTTTTACAATTTTGTTATAAAAAATGTAAACATTTTTGTGTTAATGTAGAAATTGTTATAGACATGTCAACTATAAATATAATGTACTTCTTTTAAGCAAAATACAAATTTTCTTTTCACACTATTATAATATTGTTTTTTACTTTAAATAAAACTGAGCCTTCAACTTTGTTCTTGCACAGACAAAGCAGCTTACTCTAAATGTAGCACGCTATCCCAGTAATGTCATAATTTAACAAATTGTTTATTGTTATACATAGTTTATACATAACTGTTGGTTTGAAAATTGTTAACATACATTTTTACATATTGAGAAGTATAATATGTTTGTATTATACTATCAATGCAATTCCAATTATATTCAAGCACTTGCGGAATATAGAAAACCTTCGCTGATATGGATCTCTTAAGGAACAGCTGGATATGGATCAGCTGTTGTTAATAAAATAGGTAATGTTAATTTCTAATTATGTAAATAGGAAAAATTAGCAAAATAGTGGGAGAGTGAAATAAACTACAATGTAGGGAAGGGTAGTGCAAGAAGGATATTACGAAAAAATAGTTTCAAATGTTATAAGGTGAAAAAAGTGCATCTCTTGAGGGAGGAAGATAAATCGAGTTCTGTAGGTGGTGACAAGATATATATATATATATATANTACAGATAAAACAAATATATAATATATACAATATATATATATGTTATGCAGAAGAATTCTGTGGTCAAATGTGTCAAATTTTTGTAACAATGGAATTTTTAATAGAAACATTTACTTCTAATGGACTAATGGTAATTTACATTGACACGGAGGTACTACAATTTCAACAGAGGTTTTCAGTAAACGTTTGGGTTAGAATTCTTGATACCAAAATCATAGGACCTTACTCTATGATGGTAAACGGATGGGTAGGTACCAGATAATATAGATTATTTGCTTAAAAGAAGTATATTATATTCATTAAATTTTTTTGTAGTTGGCATGTTTAAAACAATTTCTACATTAATCTACATTTTTGATACCAAAATTATGAAAAATGTAATAAATATAAAAGATAAAGGCGACATGTAGAACATTGCAAGAAAGAGGAAAAAACAAGCAATTTTTTGTATTCACAGCCTGCTTTGATGACAATTTTTTTTGACCGAGTAGAAGACGCAACAAATTGCATGCGATACTTCAAAAATTTGTGAACCAGGTGAAAGATATCAACTTTGCCGTGAAATTTTATTAAAATAAGTTTTCTCTATCTCTTAAAATAAAAAATTTAGACGACCCTAAACTTTCGGTACTTTTCCAATTTTTATATGGTTACCCATATGTTATAGTTGGTTATGAATCTCAAATTTGTTTTCACAAGCATCAAGGCCTCAAAAAATACAACAAAAAACATATAAAAAATTTTGACGTGCATCGTGTATTCAGCGAAATAATAGGAGTGGACCTCTTATAGTAGACAGCCTGTCCGGGAAAATGTGGGAAATCTCTCGGGTGCAGATAGAACATGAAAAAATAAGATGACAAGTTTCTACAAAATTTTTTCATACAGGCCTTCTCTACGGAGATATGATGTGTTCCTGAAGGATGCCGCTGGAAATTGGTTTTTCTTGAATAACTTTTAAAGTACTTAATGTAATTTAATAAAAATTTTATGTGATGGACAATAGTAAGGACCTCTTAAAATAGTGTCCTTGAAACATATTTAGCTTTTTTAGTTTACCAGGGGCGGGCTAAGCTTTACAACTTAATGTCTACATTTTTAACACCCTGTATGATAAAGACTTTAATTCATGTTTTATTTTTAATAAAAAAGGCCATGATTTCTATTTTTTTTTTGTCGACAACAAAGTGTGATATGAAAGTCATTCGAACAACAGGAAAGTTTAATTTTAAGATGTTTAATCTGAAAAAATACAAAATTTTTTTCAAGTTCTATCTGCACCCGAGAGATTTTCCCGGACATCCTGTATATACAGGTTGTCTTATAAAAAACGCCCCGAGCTGTAACTCTGTTAATAATTGTTCTATTTAAAAAAACAGAAGAGTATTGTTAATGGCTTGACAAATACTACAGTCGTGCACTGATTTTAATTTTTTTTGGTCATCTGAAACTTAGGCGATTTTCAATTGTTTTTTCTTAAATGTCAAGTTATTATTTTTTTTGGCCTGTTTGATAAGAGTTTTTTTTCTGCAGTCAACGATATATTACAACTTGATATTTGTTAAATATTTTATGGAAGAAATATTTTTTTACAAAATTTATTAGAGAAATGCTATGCCTAAAGTAACAACAACAAAGCAAAACAAATAGATACCAGATCAACAACAAAAATGTAACAATAAAAAATCTTATAAAAATCGTTCTTGTTAAATACATAATTGACATTGAATGAAATAATAACTTGACATTTAAGAAAAAACTATTGAAAATCGCCTAACGTTCTAATGATGGCAAAAAAAATTAAAATCAGTATTATTAACAACAGTCTTTTGTTTTTTTAAGTAGAACAATTATTAACAGAGTTACAGCTTGGGGCGTTTTTTATAAGACAGCCTGTATAGTGTATATACACAGGGTGTTTCAGAAAGACCTCCCGTAAGTACAGGGGGTGATAGTACGATAAAAAATAAGAAATTTTTGTCGTATGAACTATACGTCTATCTTCTCTTGTTTTCGAGATACAGAACGAGAAAATAAAACTTTTTAAATAGAATTTTTAAAAAAATTTCCAAACGGTGCGAAATATTTTTATCAAATTTCATATAGGGCGCTAGTTGTGCTACATTCCTATTACATTTTAAGTTCTAAGTTTTTTAAGGTTAGGTTTTTTACCATTTGGTTTCCAATTTCTAATGTACAATTTTATTTTCTAAAAATAATGTACTCTTGTTAGAACTTCCTAATGTGGATGGTTTTCGAGAAAAAAGGCTTTCAATTAAACTCTTACAATATTACGGTGTATAAAATTAGTGACTTTTCCCAAAGTAGGCTTATTTCAAAACTTTTTGATAGAGAGCTGCAAATATTTCTTAAATTTTGAAATATGTATGTGTTAATTATTTTTCCAGTACTTATTTTCCCAGTAATTTTAGAGAGAAAATTATATATTTCATTGAATCTATTTGTCCATGTACTATGAAAATAAACATAAGTTTATTTTTTATGTAAAACATAAAGTTTCCAAAAAATATTTATATAGTTTCCTTGTTTTTGCTACAGATTATGGTTGATAGAGGTTTTGAGAAAATACAGTTATTTTTTGAATTGTCATTTTATTTTTCGTAAAAATGGTATACTTGGTGCATGTTGCTAAAATGCATTGTCCTAGAGAAAAATGCAGGGTATTGGGAATATAAGTCCTTAAATGTTGTTTCATGGGACTACATTCATAGCAATTATATCCTGAGATAAATAAAGTTACAATTCACAAAACATATACGTTTCTTTGATATCTATGATACAGATAAAACAAATATATAATATATACAGGATGTTAGTAAATAAGTGCGACAAATTTCAGGGGGTGATTCTACATGAGAAAATAATGGCAGTTTGCTTATAAACGTATGTCCGCAAATGATTCGTTTTCCGAGATACGGGGTGTCAAAGTTTTTCTTAAAAACTGACGATTTAATTTATTGCTCTCTAACCGGTCGAGATGTGCCAATGAAATTTGGTGGGTTTTAACAGGTAGTTATTGCGCATTTTTTGACACGCAATTAAGAATTTTATGTTCATCATTGGCGCGCGTACGGGTAATAATCTCAATTTTTTTAAAGAAAAAAATGGTACGCCACTGAGATATTACAAATTAAAAATCATTTTTGAATTCCTCGTTCAATTTGTGACAAAAAATCTCTCTTGCCTTTTCTTCGTATGGGGCGCCGTTTTGATGCAAAAAAATAAAACATCTTAACGCGTATTTTTTATTTCTTTAATACATTATCAAGAACTATCTAATACAATAACATTAAACCAGAACAATAACAGAAAATAACACTAATAAAATTTTGAAAAGGCGCAAAGCTACAACAAATGTTCAAAATGACCTCCCTCAGACGTGACACAAGATTCAACTCTTCGCCTCATTGATTGTCGTATTCGCGCAAATATTCCTGGTATATTTCTTATTGTCTCACAGCCGACTATAATTCGATTCCTCAGGTCATCAACATTTTCAACGGGAGTGGAATAAACTAATGACTTAAGGAAACCCCAAATGCAAAAATCAATATTATTTAAATCCGGCAATCGAGCAGACCAATGTTCCGTACCTCCCCTACATATCCAACGATTTGGATATACTGTGTCTAAGTGATTACGTACATTAATGCTAAAATGGGCTGGTGCACTATCATGCATGCACCATAGGTGTTGTCTCAGCTGAAGAGGAATTTCTTCAAGAAGAACAGGTAACTCTTCCTGTAGGAAATTAAGATAAAACTCGCCTGTTAGTCGTTGTGGGAGGAAATATGGACCGATTAAATGATCATCAATCGAGCCATACATTTACGGAAAACTGATGCTGAAAATGAGCTTCAAAGATTCCATGGGGGTTTTCCTCAGCCCATAAGTGACTGTTATGGAAATTTCGTATACACTATCGTCCAAAAGTAGCCTCGTCAGTAAACAAAACGGCATTTAAAAAATTAGGAATTTGAGCAATTTGATGATTAATCTATTGGCAAAAAAATAGGCGCGGAAAAAAGTCTCTAGGTAGTAGAGCTTGCACACGTTCAGTATGAAACGGATACAGTTGCTGTTCTTTAAGAATTTTAAATACAGTGAAGTTGCTTACATTCAATATGTTGGCAATGTTTCAAGTACTTGTTTCAGGTGACTCCGCAATTAACTCGAGAACTGCTTCTTCTAGTTGCACAGTTTGTACTTCTCGAGGGCGTCCACAGTCAACCGTTTGTTTCTTAAATGAACCATTTTCGCGCAAACGATGAAGACGAGCAAATATTATGTGATGAGGTACCCTACGTCTTGGATACAACTCAGCATACAATCGTCGAGCTTGCCGACCATTTCCATTACTTCGACCATAGACAAAATGCATGTCTGACAATTCCGCATTTGTAAAATTTTCCATTCTTTTCGATAAAAGAAAAATTAATTACTTATTAACACTAATGTTATGGCAAACTAAAAGCTTAATAAATTAATAATGACGAAACGCTAATTTGACATCTCTTAAAAACAGACAAATGTATTTAACAGACAAATGTTGACAGTAGCCTACTAGGTAATGTATTAAAGAAATAAAAAAATACGCGTTATGTTTTATTTTTTGTCACAAATTGAACAAAGAATTCAAAAATGATTTTTAATTTGTAATATCTCAGTGGCGTATCATTTTTTTCTTTAAAAAATTTGAGATTATTACCCGTACGCGCGCCAATGATGAACATAAAATTCTTAATTGCGTGTCAAAAATGCGCAATAACTACCTCTTAAAACCCACCAAATTTCATTTGCATATCTCGACCGGTTTCAGAGCAATAAATTAAATCGTCAGTTTTTAAGGAAAACTTTGACACTCCGTATCACGGAAAACGAATCATTTGCGGACATACGTTTGTAAGCGAACTGCCATTATTTTCTCATATAGAATCACCCCCTGAAATTTGTCGCACTTATTTACTAACACCATATACTGTATAAAATATATATTTTATCTTAATGTCATTTTTAGTCGACCTAGAACTGTCTCAGATATTGTCGAACAAAACGAGGTCATCTCTGTTTTGGAACAATGTATTAGTGGTGCAGACTTACCAAATTTACTATTTTATGGACCACCTGGAACAGGTAAAACCAGTACAATTTTGGCGGCAGCCAGGCAATTGTTTGGAAATATATACAAAGAAAGAATTCTTGAACTGAATGCCTCTGATGAAAGAGGAATTCAAATTATTAGAGACAAAGTAAAAAATTTTGCTCAGTTGACAGCAAGTGGAACAAGACCAGAGTAATAAATTGTTCCTGTTGTCGGTTTACCTGTTTAACAATATCATAATTTTTAGTGGAAATAAATGTCCACCATATAAAATTGTTATATTAGATGAAGCAGATTCTATGACACATCCTGCTCAAGCTGCACTTCGAAGGACAATGGAGAAAGAGACAAAATCTACTCGGTTTTGTTTAATATGTAATTATGTGTCAAGGATTATTGAACCATTAACATCTAGATGTACCAAATTTAGATTTAAATCATTGAACGAATCTATGATCTATGAAAGGTAAGAAAAACAAAAAAAAAAGAACTAAGTTATTTCAAAGCCTTCAAAATATTAATTTATAGGTTGGCATTCATCTGTAAAGAAGAAGAAATTGAGTGTGATGATTCTACTTTAAATTGTTTAGTAGAAGCTAGTGGAGGTGATATGAGGAGAGCTATCACCTGTTTACAGAGT
The DNA here is from genome assembly GCF_000390285.2 of Anoplophora glabripennis. Taxonomy (NCBI): domain Eukaryota; kingdom Metazoa; phylum Arthropoda; class Insecta; order Coleoptera; family Cerambycidae; genus Anoplophora; species Anoplophora glabripennis. The sequence continues at coordinate 161,118 of NW_019416927.1, forward strand.
TGTGCAAAGCTTAAGGGGCAAAATGTAACAATTAGTGTCAATAATGCGTGTGAAGTCACAGGGGTAATATAATAATTTAACATTTTTTCAGTATAACTTCATCTTTGGTTTTGTAGATTGTTCCTGACAGATGGTTTGTAGAGTTTTTAACAATATGTAAAAACTTCGTTCACTTTAGTCAGTTACAAGAATTTATTCAAGGGCTTCTATTAGAAGCTTTTTCTGCCTCTCAGGTATGTTAGTATGTAGGTATAATATTTAATATAATATAAAAGCTGTTTATTTTTGGTAAAAAAAATATAGGTACATCTGAAAATCCACATTTTCTTTTGTAACTTTGTAAAGATAAAATGGACGATAGTAACATTAATGAAACGACTTTAAAGAAGGCTCTCAAAAAGTCCTCTTGCTTACACACATTTATAATGTAATAATTCCTTGTATTGTGTACCTATTGTCATTTGATGAACATTAGTTAATCATAGACCCAGAGGTGTATTTGATTGTGATGGCGCCTAGGCCTGCTCTAATATGATGTCCCAATCGCTTCTCAGTACAGGGATCTCGGAAACGGTAAGAGAAACAAACTAGCTTAAATGGGGCAAAGTTGAGTAATCAGGGACCAACATTATGCCTCTAAAAAATCATGGCTAACGTGATTAGTTTTCGAAGTATTTGAGGAAAACCGAAATTTTGGAAATCCGTTTTTGTTTCATTTCAGCCTTGTTTGAGGTGATATTGAAAAAAGAAGAACATTTTCTCATGGCCACTTTTTGCCCTCTATCGAATGGCATAATCAATTTTTATATGTAACGTTTCGTCTCTCCAGGACCTTCATCAACTTCATTTTTTTAAATACGACCCTGGAAATTTTATTACATTTTTTGCAAGCCTTCATGACCCCCAATACTGTGCTGCTTCAGCCCGAACCAGATTCAGACGTTTTGTCTTGAAAAAATCATCTTCAGTGTATTCGTTCCAAATTTATCTAAATTTTTTATTTAGATTTCTTTATTTATTGAATTATCTACACTACAAGTGTCGTTAGATCCTGTGAAATCTATCTAGTAATTTAAACTAGTATCACAATGCATTAAAATAAAACATTATTATTCCCGTGTCCATAGTTATTTCTAGGCTTCTCGAGTGCTCAAAATTCAAACAAATTTCGATCTAATTTTTTCAGGATATTCATACAAATATATCTGATATGCTCTTTCACAGTTGATGTTACAGATATAATAAATTCCGATAATATTACGCTGATCTTCATTTTCAGCCAAAACGAAAATGTTTTTGAACATTTACTGAATTTTTTTAAAGAATAATATTTAGTGATCGTTTTGATTGTTCATATGCATTTTTAAGAATTAATTTATCATAAGAAAATTAAAATCGTAATAATGTTTTAATTTTGAGGCAACAACTTATTGCGTTATGTATGACCAAGCGATGGTAATAGTTAATAATAATAAATATTTTATTATAACGTGTGTGGCAATAGTTTAAATAACTAGATGGATTTCACAGGGTCTAACGACACTTACAGTGTACGATAATTCAATAAACAAAAATATCTAAATAAAAAATTTAGATAAATTTGGAACAAATACACTGAAGATGAATTTTTCGAGACAAAACGTCTGATCTGGTTCGGGCTGAGGCAGTACAGTATTGAAGGTAATGAAGGCTTGCAAAAAATGTAATAAAATTTCTAGGGTCATATTTAAAAAAATGAAGTTGATGATGGACCTGGAGAGATGAAACGTTACATATAAAAATTGATTATGCCATTCGATAGAGGGCAAAAAATGGCCGTGAGAAAGTGTTCTTCTTTTTTCAATATCACCTCAAACAAGGCTAAATTTCGATTTTTTTCAAATATTTCGAAAACTAATCATATTAGCCTTGATTTTTTAGAAGGATAATGTTGGTCTCCTGATTACGTAACTTTGCCCCCATTTAAGCTACTTTGTACCTCTTACCGTTTCCGAGATCCCTGTAGTGAGAAGCGAATTTGTAACAGCCTGTATATGTCGGAGACATTGGGTGGACATGGAGATTAGTTTGCACCATTGTCTCCATTGAAATAATAAACGGGTGACATAACACTATTTATTACAAGTTCGAACACTAAAGTATGGGAGCTGTGATATAAGTTATAAAATAGGAACTAATGGTCCACCACTGTCAGCCCTAGCAACCTGCTCACTACTTTTCTATCAAAACAATAACAATACTAATAATAAAAGCCACACGGCTATGATTGTTTCATCGATTGAATGATACAGTTGCTTTCCGGGCATTCAATTTTGTTACGTTCACAGGGGCGTTTCCCAGTGCATTTCTCTACCCTGTCAGTTAACTTTTTACCAAACATGACCATATAAGGAAGAATTTACAAAAGTTAGGTAATGACGGACTTTCACACACAGGTTAAAATTTAACCTTGAAAAGATAATAATTTGGTACTCGAAATATTTCTATAACATAAACAAAAGCAAACCCTTCAACATTCTATCGACAATTCATAAGGATGATGCAGAATAGCCTGTTAATATGATCTTTTTAATAAAAAAATGCCTAATACTACTTTCTGGAAAAACGACCCTTTTAAAAATCGTAGTTGGCCAGGCTTTTGTCACATCAATAAAACGATTAGTAGAATATAACCTCCTTCCAGGGTACTATTTGTAAAAAAATTGGCTTGCAGAAAGTCCACAGCCTTCTCACATTTCCAGAGGTGTTAACCTGAAAAACGGGACACACTGTATACGGGGTGAATCAGAAAGAATGGGTCAACACTAAGCTGGAAATACTAGACACTAAAATATTATATTTGAGATTATCATGCCTTATACGAATGTCGCTGGTTTACGGAATACGGGGTGTTCAAAGTTTATATTTTATTCTGAAATTTCTCAATGATTGAGAAAGTTTTGATAGCATGACTCTGAAATTTGGTAGTGTTGGGTTTTTTGGTATGAGAATTATGAATTTAAAGCTTATTTTGACGTTGCTCCTAGAGGGCGCTTATTTCACCCTATTATTTAGGTAACTCAAAACATATTTTTTTATCTGATGAGCTATGCTTAAAAAAAAATCTAAAAGAACGTTCAATACTACATAAAAATTATACTCTTGTTTAGGTCGCCTAACTTTATCGGTTTCTGAGTTATGTGCATTTAAAAGTTTCAATGTATTTTGTGGTGATTTTCTTTCAGGCGTTGATATTGCTATTTCTTTTCTAAGTAGGCTTGTGTCATATTTTCATGTCAATAAATATTAGCGTATTTTGCGTGAGTGTGATTTATTATTTGTGCATACTTATTAGCTAGTGATCAAAAAATGCCACGACATAATAATTTTTCAAACAGTGAGATGTGTGATATGATTTGTGTTTTTGTCCAGGCTAATTTTAATGGACATGTGGCGGCCCAAAGAAATGAACACATGTACCCAAATAGATTGTAACCTAATTATAAACTATTCAGAAATCTTTACAACTGCTTCAGCGACTCTGGATTTTTTCGACCAAAAAGTAACCATAGTACTCCAAAATCTATCACAGTCGATGAAGAAGAGGAAATTTTAATTTGTGTTTCGGAAAATTCCGGTATGAGTACTCGTCGGTTAAGTGCGGCAATGGGGGTAAGCCAATTGTCTATTTGTAGAATTTTGAAAAAAGAAATGCTCCATCCATATCATTATACTCTGGTTCAGCAGTTATTGCCTCAAGATTTACCAGCTCGCCTACAATTTTTTCAGTTTGTACAAAATATGCAACTGGAAAAACCCAGATTTCCTCACGGGGAGTTTTCAATTGGAAGAACAATCATTTATGGGATTCCGAAAATCCGCATGCATGTAAAAGAAAAACATTTTCAGCATGAGTTTAAGGTGAATATTTGGTATGGTTTAATTTCTGTTTTTTTCATAGGACCTTTTGAATTATCACATAATCTAACTGGACCTCATTATTTAAACTTGCTTCAACATAATTTAAACGTACTTCAAGATAATGTACCACTCGCTTTAAGAGACATTTTGCCTTGCCAGTACGTCAGTATTTAAATGAACATTTTCTTCATCGTCGGATTGGCCGTGGGAGTGAATTTTGTTGGCCACCGAGAAGTCCAGACTTAAACCCACTGGACTTTTCAATATGGTCAAACTTCAAGGATATGGTGAAATACAAGTAGACGTGAATGCATTTAAAAATAGTAGGGACATTTTGTTTCATATTCAGAAACATTTAAGAGAGTGTATAGTAAAATGTATTGAGATAGGTGGTGGACACTTCCAGCATTTGATTTAAGGTTTGTTATTATTACTATTATCAATAATTGAGAATAAAAAATCACCACAAAATGCATACATTTAAACTTTTAAATGCAAATAACTTAGTGACCTATAAAGTTAGGCGACCTACACAAATACATATAAAATTGAATGTTCTTTTAGATTTTTAACTTTTCTTAAGCATACCTCAACAGATAAAAAAATATGTTTTGATTTACCTTAATAATACGGCGAAACTAGCGTCCTCTAGGAGCAATGTCAAAATAAGCTTCAAATTCGTAATTCTCACACCAAAAAACCCAATACTACCAATTTTCAGAGTAATACTATTAAAACCTTCTCAATAGGCCGGTTTTTGGCTGAAAAAGTCTGAAAGTTTTTTTTTTAGTACTACTAGCAATACTGAATCGTTTCCACCCTAAACGGACCAACCCCCTCACCCTTCTTTGGTGGAGTATATTTTTGTGGACGATTTTTATGTACCACTAATTGTTCACCTTTATTGTTTAGGACGTAATAAGGACCGTCTGCATTTATAATTGGAAATGGACCCTTATACCAAGAATCGCATTTGACCGCGCTTCATTAATAATAATAACATAGTCTCCTATTTTTAGATCAATTTCTGATGTTTTATTGTCATATCGAGACTTTCGCTCCACTTTCGCTTTCTCAAGATCATCTCTTACCCTTTTATGAGCGAGTTGTAACCTACATCTAACTTCTTGATCATATGCATTTATATTATAACATGGTTTGATGTCAAAACCTGATAGAGAATTGTCGAGATTTGCTTTTTTCGCAAAAATTAGTTCTTATGGTGTATACTTGTGGTATGAACTATAGTACGATCGTATTCGATGCAAAGTAGAGCAAAAAATTGTCGGTCTTTTATCAAAGGAAAATCGTGTCATCATTTTTAGGAGGCGTAAGATGAACCGTTTCAAATTTAAAATGAAATTGAATGTAAAATCTGAAATACCGCCGCATACGCACTGTGTTCTGGTACTAGCTGTAGTCGGCCAGGTGCATCGAGTGTACGAAGTGGTCGGTTATACGTCAAATACTAACCTGGCGAGCTTGATCGTAGAGCAGGGAACAATAAACAGTGGCGCGTACAGAGGTGAAATGTAGTACATATATGGAATTTAAATAACGAATTGGATTTATAATAAATTACATTTAAAACAAATAGTTTATGAGAATAAAGGGATTTTTGTAGGAACAGGGTTCCAGACGTGAACTGATCTCTTCATCGCACCCCATTACGATTCTTTTTTTTATAAGGAGAACGAAGTTTCAAAGCAAAAACCTTGGATAACAGATATACTATAAATATTTACAGAATGAAAACAAAATATAAATCCTATGATATGATTCTATCAAACAAGAAATGTTAACAAATTATAAACAAAATATAAATTCTATGATTTATGTACTGTACGCCAAACTGCATTTTTCTCATCTTCATTTAATATTAATTTCTTTGCACCCCCTTTTTTAGGTTTCTTAACGTCTCCTTCAATCTTCTTCTCTCTTAAAATTTTGAAAACAGATAATTCGCTTACTCCAGTATATCCAGAACACATTTCCACCAAACCAGTCTTCAGTTTCATGGGATGATCCTTTTCTAAAGGGTTATAGACATTTAATATTATCGTTTTTTCTCTGTAACAATATACATTTTTTTGTACCCACAGCAGTACATCCGGCTCGCGAACATCCAGGCACCGCCTCCATTTCTCCATATAACAAAAACAGAGCAATAATAATACAAAAAACTTCACTTCACTAGCACAGAAAATATAATAGCATTCACGATTCACAAACAACAGCCCGAAACACACACACAGCACACAAATAAAACACTAAAAACACTTTTGTTACGGAGCACAAGAAATATGATTTCACTCACATATTCTCAAATAATAGCGCGAAACACACATATAGCCCGAAAGAAATATAATTGCACTTATAACAGTTATAACCTCACAAATATCGCGAGCGAGAAACACGCAGCACCAATACAACCGAAACGAAACTGACCACGCCAGGCCGGCACGCGCGCCGCCGCAAGAAACACAAGACACAAGTCATATGAGGGAGAATGAAGGGAGTAATAAATTTATTGTTGCCCTGCCGCCCAATGTGCGAAGGAAATGCCTTTGTTTTTCATTTTGTCCTTCATAAATATATAACTGTTAATCCATAATGCATAAAGAAATTATTCAATTTCCAAAACCCCCTATAAAATGTGTTGCACTGATTCCCTTGACAGGCAATGATTTATTACTTTGCATCGATACGATCGTACTATAGGTGTAGTGTTATAACAAAATGCATAATATTTTGCCCAATTATCCCAATCGGACTGCATATCATTTATGTACATTTTCATGTCGTTAAATACACGGTGATTAATCTCACACGCTCCGAAAGTTTGACTATGATATGCAGTGGACATTTTGTGTGCAGTTTTCATTAGCTGAAAAAGATTTTGGAAAATTTGATTTTTATATTCAGTCTGTCCTGACTTGTTTCATGGACCCGTATATATCAATATAAAATTTTGGAATATAGCTTTAGCGACAGTTTTAGCTTCTTTATTTGGAATAGGAATAATGACTACATATTTTGTTAACTCACATTGTAAGGTTACTGCATACACGTTACCCTGATTGGATTTTTGGAAGGGACCAATTGTGTCTATACTAACGATATCAAATGATGTTTGAGGTGTAGGTGTTAATACCATAGTGATCAGTGATTTTAACTTTAGCTTTATTTATTTGGCATTGATGACATTTCTTTATGCAATTAGCAACATCACGCGGCATGTTTTTCCATCTGTAAATACCTTTAAGTCTTTTTTAGCCACAATAACCTAATAAAGGATCACCATGAAATTTCTCAATTAATTTTGCTTTTTCTTTTTTACATGTTATTAACCTACGTTCTGCATAAAGAGTAATAATTACTTTTTTAAATATTTTGCCCTTTCGTTTTAATTCATCGACCGTATACTTTGTGAAAATTGTATCACCTAGGTTTAAACGTAATTCATTTGTTCCGCATTCACCAGCCATATTATTTAGCTGAGACAATATTTGCTCTAAAGCGATATTGCCATTTGTAAATGGGATAGTTCTTTGAGCGCTCAGTTTTCTTTTATGCCATATCATCATCCTAAGAGATGTAGGCGTTATTTGAAACTTTAATAAGGGCAGTTTTAGAGTGTAGGTTATATCTAAATTTTCATAAACTTTAGATTTGACTAACTGCCTTATTTCTGGCGTTGTTTTTATTTGTACTGTTTTAGACATAGCTCGGGTTATGGGAAGTACCTGCGCTGTATTCCCATGTGTTTCTTTAATTGTGTTTATATTTATTCGAGAAAGTGCATCGGCTCCTACATTGTCTTTTCCTTTAATGTATTCAATATCGAAATCGTTCTCTTCTAAGTCTAATCGAATCCTAGTTAACTTTGAGGAAGGATTTTTCATAGAAAACAAATAAATTAATGGTCTGTGATCTACTCTACATAAAAATTTTTGACCGTATTCGCGAATGCAGCTAAGAGCTCGCCCTCTGGCGGTGACAAATGATACTAGCGAAACAAGGTAAACATTTCTTCTGCGTGTGACATTTCGTTTTGTATTTTATTTAAAACTGTGTTTAGTGTTCGTTTTTTGAACATTTTATTAACATGAACATTAACATTGAACATGTTATTTTAAGAAAATAGTGTGAGGAAAACTTCAGCAATTATGGATAGAAAGAAGAAATTGTTAAACTATTATTGTTCAGTTCAAGGTTGCTCCTCATGGTCCAAGAAAAATCCAGAATTAAGTTTTCATCAAACCATTCAAGAAATTTTCAAAATATTGCCGATAAATACTCCCTGAATTTCATGAGGGTTGTTAGTAAGTAAGGGCACTAGTTTGCAGACACAATATAAATTTAAATTAACTTTGCCCAATTTTCCCATATGATCACATGATCAGCGTTAAAAGCTGCCTCTCCTTCTGATATACAATGAGAGTTTTCGTTGGCATATATGTAAATAGGAAATGTATTCCACAACGGATAAGTTCATAGTTATAACCTAATAAAATGTACATTAAATTGTAATGCTAGAGACAAATAAAGTAGACATAAATACTTGCCTTAAAATTTATTTACGAAATATTTGAAACCTATAAGATAACACAAAAGTCAAATAACCGCAGTTTGATAACAAAATTACTAATAATACTGGAAAATAAGACAAATGTTGTTCAAATGAATGTGTAAACACGAACGGCAATCTCAAAATTACCTTGTCTCGGAGCTTACTGCTTTCGCCGCTTGGTGCGCTTGCATCTTAAAAATTATCGCGGATAGATAACAACAGAAGAGGGAATTTGCCCAATGCAGTGCTAAAAGCTCTTAAAATTATTGGTTTGTTCATTTCGCTTTTTGAAAATGCACGTGAGGCATATGCAATAGGCAAATCATGTTCATTAAAATTTTGAGAATGCGGCACCACAAGATTCATTTGTCGCATCTGTTGTATGTAAGTATAAATTGTTTTGTAAAATCTGGATATTGCTGAATTCTTGGACTTATTAGACTTTTTTAAAATTTCGAATGAATTTTGGCATTCTTGCGTCCAATTGAATTGAATATTTTTCCTAGTCAGCTTATTTAATGGTCTTGTAATTTCCGCAAAGTGTGGAATAAATCTCCTATAGTAATTGCAAAGCGCTACGAATCTTTTCACGTCGTCAGCAGATTGAGGCATTGGATATTTATTTATTACGCTATATTTAGAATCGTCAGGTAGAATACCTTTATCTGTAATTTTATGACGTAAATAAGTAACTTTTTTTCTAAAAAAATTGACATTTCTCGGGATTAAGTTTTAAATTATAGCGTCTGCATGTATTACAAATGTTACACAAATTTTTTAACTGATGTTTTTCTGAGCATCCTATAACTATTAAATCGTCCATATATAAAAATGCTTTTTCAGGAGTAATGCCGGCAAAAGCTAGAGACATCATTCTTTGAAAACTGGGCTAACTGAAAGTCCAAATGATAACCTGGTAAATCTGAATGAACCTGAATCTTCGCTAAATGACGTTACATCTCGTGTCATCTAACGCAATTTGATGAAATCCTGAATTCAAGTCGATAACCGAGAACCATTTGGCTCTTCCTAATTGATTTAAAATGTCGTCTATTCGTGGTAGGAGAAATTTATCTGCTACTAATTTTTTATTTAATTGTCTGAAATCAACTACAAGTCTCTATGCTTTGTTACCGTGAACTTTATTAAAGTTTCTGCATACCTAGGACTTATTGTTTGTGAGATATTTCAATTTTAATGAAAATCCAGGCTTAGCGTAGAAATTTAATATTAGCAATAAAAAAATAATTTTAAGGAAGCAGCTTTGGAGAGTGTATTTTAGATCCTTGAAGTTATAAATTATTATATTTGTTGTCACTTAGTATTGTAGAGGGTGTTCAAAAAACTGCTGAATACTTTCAAATTTAAACAGCATAAACTTGGTTATTTTAAATGGGACACCCAGTATATTTTTACTTTGAAAGTTAGGAAATTTAAAACTCTTTCAAACTGTGTATAGGTTCCCTATACCTATCTCTAACGGTATTGGAGATAAGTGTGCCGTTTCGTTTTTTATCGATTTTTTTTGTAAGATGTATCCACGTGTCTTTATCGAGGTCTTTATTGAATTGGTAAAGCGTCAATCATGACAATATTCAAGAAAGTTTTCTAATAAAAAATATTATTTTATAAGCAGAATAATTATAAAAAGTTATTAATTTTGTATAAATATGTTTGTTGTATGTAACTAACTTAAATTAATTAGGAACAACATGAAAAATATTTATTAAAGGAAATTTTACTTTTAGAAGAAACAAAGAAAAATTTTAATTGATGATCGAATTGGTAATCATTCTCTTGAATACAGCATCTTATTTCACAGTATACAGGGTAGGAAAGTACCGATGGTCTTTCTGAAGTTACGTGAGAGCGATAAAGTAAGCCATAGAAATCCATGTGATAGACAAGAATGGGTATAGTGAAGGCGTCTAATAGTCACCGCCCATTTCGCCCTTTCACAAATAAGAAGTGGATCTTATTTGTGGAAGGGCGAAACGGGCGGTGACTATGAGACGCCTTCATTATAGCCATCCTTCTCTATCGCATAGATTTCTATGGCTTACTTTATCGCTCTCAGGTAACCTCAGATAGACCATCGGTACTTTCCTACCCTGTACTAATCAATCAGTATGGAATCTTAAATGATTTATGAATGAATTCCGTATGGCAATTTTAAATACCCCCACCCTAGGAAAACTCGCTAAGAATATGGCGGATCCTTCGAGCATATACTACTGGAGGCATGCCATTGCGAAAATTGTGGCAGTACATGCTGTTTCACTCTAGCACGCCGCGATTGGTTGGAAATGAATGCTCCAACCAATATTTAAGAAAGTTTTCTAATAAAAAATATTATTTTATAAGCAGAATAATTATAAAAAGTTATTAATTTTGTATAAATATGTTTGTATGTATGTAACTAACTTAAATTAATTAGGAATAACACATGAAAAATATTTATTAAAGGGAATTTTACTTTTAGAAGAAACAAAGAAAAATGTTAATTGATGATCGAATTGATTATCATTCTCTTGAATACAGCATCTTATTCCACAGTATACTAATCAATCGGTATGAAATCTTAAATGATTTATGAATGAATTCCGTATGGCAATATTTAAATACCCCCACCCTAGGAAAAGTCGTTAAGAATATGGCGGATCTTTCGAGCATATACTACTGGAGGCATGCCAGTAAAAATTGTGACCATTCCTATACAAATGGATTTTGTCAACAGGAAAATAAATTATTATTATTATTATGATCTCCTGAGGCCCCTCTTAGGGGGGCGTAGCTCCCTTAGGAAGCATTTTTCCAACATTGTTTATAGGAAAATATAATCTTATTTTTGATCGTAGAATCTATTATACACACTAATTATGGGACACCCTGTAATCGGAGTGTCCCATAATGATAAGTTTAGATAACTTTCATGGTGTATTCTACCAATGAAAATAATCAAGTTTTGCCCTATAAACATTTTTGATAGGACGCTTCCCTACGGTTAAAAGTTTCAAATATGTAGGTATGTGTAAATTCAGTATCTAATATTTTGAAAGCTGCGGTTGATATAGAGAACTTTCATCTTGCATGTACAGGGTGATCAGATCAAATCGGTAAATATAACAATTGTTCAAGAATAAACTGCCTTTTGCTCATCATTAAAATATATTTAACATGAACTTTATTTAGTAATTTTTATTTAATGCCGTTGCTTTAATGTGTATGAACAACGGAAATATTTCTTAATAAATTATATGTATTTGTGTCTTAGCAATTCTCATGCTTAGGTGAAATATAAGCACATCTTATAATATAAACTAACACTAAAACTAACTGCATATTTTTATAAATTGAGAAAATTATTATTAAAAGTTTTATTGTTCAAACAACAAATAGAATCCGGTATCTTTCAGACCAAAATAGAAAGTGCGGAGAATTTTGTTTCCGGATATAACCTTGATCATGACCTTAAGTTTCAAAAGTCATTTGAAGTCCATTCTAGTATTTTGCAGGCAAAACTTTAATCTTGTTCATATTTTTCTTTTTGATATGTGGGGATCGCCATTATTTTCCAGAATAACCATTAACCCTTTGCGGCATGCATTTTTTATTCAAATATTTTTGAACTAGACTAGCTCAGAATTTAGTTAAATCCGATACGGCGCATCCAATATGTCGAATACTCGGCTCGACCTTGAGTTTTAACGTAGGTTGAAGCATTTTCCATTTCCATATGAATATTAAAAATGTTTACCAAAAATGGTCGGCCATATTGGATTTGAATATTTTCAAATTCTGACTTCACATTAGCGATCAGCGCCCTCGTAAACCCCCGGGTACACTATTCGGCAAGACGGAAATGAATTTTGCAACAAAAAACTAAAATGACCTTCAAATGACCTTCAAATGCCCTTGAAGGTTGTGGTCAAGGTCATAGTCGGATGTAAAATTTTCTGCTCTTTTCATTTCTGGCGTCAAAAATATGTTTCCATTTGAAAAGATCAACTTGACCTTGAAATGACCTTAAAAGTCATGGTCAAGGTCACCATTAGATGTCCCCCTCAAAACTCTAAAACTTTTATTTGAAAAATTTTTTCATTAAGCCCTTAACTTATGAGATATTCACGTGTATTTTTTAAAATGGGAGACCCGGTATAGTCGACTATTAAAAAGAAGATTCAAGAAGTTATCAATATACAGGGTGTCACGGTACTTGATACAAAAAAGTCGAGTACAAATAGATGAAGTCAAAATAATATCAGTTCTTCGTATAAATTTTTTTCATACAGGCCTTCGTTAACGAGTTGCGGGCGTGATGCAAATTTGGAGATCGATAACACATACGTACAGCTCGTTTTTGATGTTTTAAGTAAAACTTCGTTATGACCACAACGCCCAATGCCCAATAAAAAATTCAAAACAAAAAATGGTGGAGGTGCGGCTCGATCTGCACTGTGACATAATCACAAATATTTCCTGAACTGTTAATTTTAGCGAGTTGAACCAAAAGAGTATTATCGGTAGCAAATTATTCAGGGAACTTATTTTTGATGCAGTAAGATTGCGATCGTCATCTATGCAAAAATTCTGGGTCAACCATTCTAACCCTACGTACAGGGTGTCCCGGCCTCGAGTACAAATAGATGAGGTCAAAATAATATCAGTTCTTCATACAATTTTTTTTCATACGGACCTTCGTTTACGAGTTACGGGCCCTCAAAGATAAAAATTAAAGTTATTTTTATTTAGTCTCTAAACCATTAACTTCAGCAAATTTGGTGATCGATAACACATGCGTACAGCTTGTTTTTGATGTTGTAAGTGAAACTTCATTATGCGCCAGGGACGGACTACGTCCAATGGTTGACCCAGAATTTTTGCATAGATGACGATCGCAATCTTACTGCATCAAAAATAAGTTCCCTGAATAATTTGCTACCGATAATACTCTTTTGGTTCAACTCGCTAAAATTAACAGTTCAGGAAATATTTGTGATTATGTCACAGTGCAGATCGAGCCGCACCTCCACCATTTTTTGTTTTGAATTTTTTATTGGGCATTGGGCGTTGTGGTCATAACGAAGTTTTACTTAAAACATCAAAAACGAGCTGTACGTATGTGTTATCGATCTCCAAATTTGCATCACGCCCGCAACTCGTTAACGAAGGCCTGTATGAAAAAAATTTATACGAAGAACTGATATTATTTTGACTTCATCTATTTGTACTCGACTTTTTTGTATCAAGTACCGTGACACCCTGTATATTGATAACTTCTTGAATCTTCTTTTTAATAGTCGACTATACCGGGTCTCCCATTTTAAAAAATACACGTGAATATCTCATAAGTTAAGGGCTTAATGAAAAAATTTTTCAAATAAAAGTTTTAGAGTTTTGAGGGGGACATCTAATGGTGACCTTGACCATGACTTTTAAGGTCATTTCAAGGTCAAGTTGATCTTTTCAAATGGAAACATATTTTTGACGCCAGTAATGAAAAGAGCAGAAAATTTTACATCCGACTATGACCTTGACCACAACCTTCAAGGGCATTTGAAGGTCATTTGAAGGTCATTTTAGTTTTTTGTTGCAAAATTCATTTCCGTCTTGCCGAATAGTGTACCCGGGGGTTTACGAGGGCGCTGATCGCTAATGTGAAGTCAGAATTTGAAAATATTCAAATCCAATATGGCCGACCATTTTTGGTAAACATTTTTAATATTCATATGGAAATGGAAAATGCTTCAACCTACGTTAAAACTCAAGGTCGAGCCGAGTATTCGACATATTGGATGCGCCGTATCGGATTTAACTAAATTCTGAGCTAGTCTAGTTCAAAAATATTTGAATAAAAAATGCATGCCGCAAAGGGTTAATGGTTATTCTGGAAAATAATGGCGATCCCCACATATCAAAAAGAAAAATATGAACAAGATTAAAGTTTTGCCTGCAAAATACTAGAATGGACTTCAAATGACTTTTGAAACTTAAGGTCATGATCAAGGTTATATCCGGAAACAAAATTCTCCGCACTTTCTATTTTGGTCTGAAAGATACCGGTTTCTATTTGTTGTTTGAACAATAAAACTTTTAATAATAATTTTCTCAATTTATAAAAATATGCAGTTAGTTTTAGTGTTAGTTTATATTATAAGATGTGCTTATATTTCACCTAAGCATGAGAATTGCTAAGACACAAATACATATAATTTATTAAGAAATATTTCCGTTGTTCATACACATTAAAGCAACGGCATTAAATAAAAATTACTAAATAAAGTTCATGTTAAATATATTTTAATGATGAGCAAAAGGCAGTTTATTCTTGAACAATTGTTATATTTACCGATTTGATCTGATCACCCTGTACATGCAAGATGAAAGTTCTCTATACCAACCGCAGCTTTCAAAATATTAGATACTGAATTTACACATACCTACATATTTGAAACTTTTAACCGTAGGGAAGCGTCCTATCAAAAATGTTTATAGGGCAAAACTTGATTATTTTCATTGGTAGAATACACCATGAAAGTCATCTAAACTTATCATTATGGGACACTCCGATTACAGGGTGTCCCATAATTAGTGTGTATAATAGATTCTACGATCAAAAATAAGATTATATTTTCCTATAAACAATGTTGGAAAAATGCTTCCTAAGGGAGCTACGCCCCCCTAAGAGGGGCCTTAGGAGATCATAATAATAATAATAATTTATTTTCCTGTTGACAAAATCCATTTGTATAGGAATGGTCACAATTTTTACTTAAAAACTAACACTAAACATTACCTACACTGAACATTACTTACCATCGAAAAACTCTTGCAAACTATAAAAAACTTTTCTCGTAAGATAGTCCTTTAAGGACCTTTTGAAAATTGATGTTATCAATATGTTTTATCGAAGTAGGCAACATATTAAAAATTTTCAAACCCAAATGAGTGGGATAGTTGTATGTTAATACATATTTACAAGGCGGTACGTGAAAATTGTCCTTAGACCTTGTATTCTTTTGGTGAATAGATTGTCGTATTCCACCCTTCGAGCGAGCTTCAGGATTTCAGAACACCCAGTATATTCATAATAGTCTTGTACCTACGGATATGCCGGAGACCGCTGAATTGAAAAGGAGGCGAAACAATCATATTCCCCTCCCTTTCCAATCCAAACCACAAACCCGCCACGGTTGCGAAACTAATCGCCGTCGACCGGGCAAATCAAAAAAGCCGCCACGGTATCATTTCAGACGTCGAACTCGATACCGTCGAGGAACAATTTCCGCGACTCTGCATCTCAATGCAGACGTCGCCCCATAACCCGACATCGATCCTCCCGGCGATAGACCAATTTCACCGATGTTTCCAATGTCAACCGCATCGCGACCGATCTTGCCTGGGTCTTCCATCCCGGCGCATAGTGTCCACTGCCGCGACTCTCGCAACCTGCAGACGAACCCCGGGACGCTTCAAGACGATATTTGGAAACAATCATCAGAATTTTTACCACACTTTCGAAATGGTCAAGGACGCTATCGCCAATAACTCCAAAAGTTATTAAGCGATCGGTGTCAAAATTTAATGCAGCACTCCTCAAGTAGCTGAAATAGCTGACATTATCTCACTAAATTTCGTCCGAATCGAATGAGCCAAAATGCCGTTATACGGGAAAACGCGGATTTCACGTTTTCCGCGTTTTCTGCCGTTCCGCTCATTCGATCTCGGCCGAACCCTCCAACCACACTAAAGCATCCCTAGGTGGTTGTCATATCCAAATTCGAGCCGAATCGCGCGACTACTAACGGCCAGCTAAGCCATAATAGGTTTTCACGTCTTCATAGCTGCCGCCGAAAGTGTCCGCGAGATCTCTGCCGAACCCTCCAACCACGGCACTACTTCATGCCTTGCATCATCAGTCCACTGTTCAATAAAATCCATCCAGTAATAAGACCTCCGTGAGCCCTTTTACGAAGACGGGGAAAATTTCACCGATGTTCCCAATTTCCCCGTCTTTGGGCCGAAAGGACCGTCTTCCGAAGGTCCCATCGCTCTGGCGGTTGGATGCGATGCTCGGTAGCCTAAGCCGAGACCGCGGGTAGAGTTTTTCCCAAACCGGGAAAAAACTCCAAAATCCCCGACACCGACATCGACTATCCGGAGAGGTCAGAGGGGAACGAGTCCCGACGTCGACAGCGACGACAAGCGCTTTTTGCTGGAAATTTTGGCGGACAATTCAAGCCCGGTCCGCCAAAAGTATGGAGATTGGAAAAAGGCGAACGAACGTCTACTTCCGACGTTTGCAGTTCATTAGTGGGAGTGCATAGCGCGAAGATAGCGATGTAAAGCGAATTGTAACAAACGATATCTATGGTAAATGTCTTGTATATGTTAATAGAATTCTTGTCTGTTAAGTCTATTCAATAAAACTGTTAACATATCTTCCACGGTTTGATTGAAAAAACCCTGTCATCAAGCTCAAGAACTTTGGAGCTCGAGCTCACAGGCTCGCTTCACGAGGCTTCCGTCGAGGCTGCCATTCCTCGACGTGATATTTATAGTGCCTGGCAACCACTACTCGCTTCACGAGATATACCACCCGAGGTAGCCTAGCCTGTGGTGAAGACCTTGTTCGATAGCCCCCTACATCGAAACAGAGGTACATTTCCAGGATCCATTTGAGACCTGCGACACCGTCTGAGACTGATCACCTCCGACGAAGATCCTGTGCGATAGCCTCCTGCATCGACACAGCGATACTCCAGGCTCCTCCAGAGACCTGCATACCGTTCGAGGTTGCGAACCTCCGACGAAGACTTTGATTCCGATCGTGCCGGCTCCATCGAGAGACCCGCACCTCGGTACAGAGTACATACATAGGCTCCTATTAGACCTATTCAATCAGACGATTGATGAACCCCTGCGACGCGACTTCGATATCCAGTGCTACGAGGATTGGTGCCCTCGAAGGTACAACAAATAAATTAGATCGTGATTCTTTGATCAAGACTGAGCTGGACGAGACCTCGTCCCAAATCGAAGAGACCAGCGGTTACACGGACTGCCCTCACACCTGTTTGCCGGCGAAAGATATCTCGACATTCGGGATGAAAAAGGAAATGGCCTCCTTCCCCAACGTTATCTCGATGCTGCGTGAAGAGCCTGAGGGACCGAAGGTGGTAGCTCGCGGAAGTACGCGGCGCAGCCACAGCGCCGTACGCGTTGAGGTCCGCTGCTACGCGGGTTACTGATACCACCTCGACCACCCCTCACGGCGCACTCACGGAGCCGAGTAGCACTCATGAGTTACAACGAAGTGGGTCACCCACAGATACTCGGGACGAGGTTCAACTTACGTACCCACTGGTAGGGTCCGGGGAATCCCATGAGTCCAACCACGGTTCGCGGTCCGGCCCCGATAGCGGCCTACCTCCGATATCGGGTGTCCCGGAACGTGGAGTCGTCGGCGACGACGTTACAGTTTATTCAGCTTTTTCACGAAATGGTATCCAGCGGGAGCAATACGCATCGCGTTCGGGTGCCATGGTAAGCGAAAACGTCTTAGCCGACTACGTCGTAGGTGACGAAGCCGGCCTTTTTTATCAAAGCAATTCTGGTACGTCGCCCGTCCACTCTCAGGATTTCCCCCGAACATACGATCACCGCCTAAGTGGTCCTTATTTAGAAAGTCTAACCCGACCCGCCGCTCAACGTGGGACTCGACATTCTTCGTCGAGATCTCGCCCGCGAGCTCGTGTCCTAGACACCACGTCTGTAGGTCATATCCACCACCGACTACAGCCATCGGAGAATATACTACGACCTGGCGTCGATAGTGACGATCCCCGCGAATTCCGTACGTTTTTGCCGCGGAACCCGGTCAAGGGAACTGACATCCCAGATCATAGGTTGCGACGTGGTTTCCAACGTGGAGCTCGATTAGAACTCGCGATGTCTCCACCGAGGGCCCATGCCGACCAAACACAACCTGCAGATCATATTCCACGACATGGCGCTCGACGTGGGGCTCGAAGTCCTGCTTCGACGTCTTCGCGGCGAGCCCATGTTGCCAATTCTCATAATTCTCAAATATTAGGCACAAACGATCAAAGAATACCACATGGCACCCAACGTGGGGGCTCGATTCGAACTTCCGATGTCTCCACCGCGGACCCATGTCGATTCAACACTACGCGAAGATCAAAGAATACGATGTATTTAAAATAAAATTTATTTTATTCTTAAAAACAAAAACACAGAGCTCGAACAAATATAAACTAAACACAGTTAAAATTTTAAAATTATTAAACAATTCTCTACAGGAATAATTAACAGGTACACCAGCGAGACATCTAATAATGCGTTTCTGTGCTACAAACACGTCCATGGTGTGAGCACTTGGTCCCCAAAAGCATATGCCCTATCGCAACCTTGAAGATACTTGTGCATGGTAAACCATGGTAAGGTGCTTTTGTGAGAGGAGGGTGCGTATATTTCTTAATAAGAAACAAACCGAATTCAGTTTAGAAGCTAATTGAACACAATGCTCTTTCCAACCGAGACACTCGTCAATTGTTACGCCCAAGAACTTTATTTTACTATCAAACGATAGTGATTCTGAGCCATTTAATGCTATGCTTAAACTAACAAATTACAAACGATGACTTAAAAAGGATTTTATCCAGTCCAATGCTGTCCCTCGTATACCATATGAATTAAGTTTATCTAGTAGCTTGTTATGCCCTGCTGAGATCACAAAAGATCACAACAGGGCATTCACCCGCTTCCAAGAACTCCAAAATCCTTGTGTAGAAATTATGTATTGCTGTTTGCGTAGACATATTGGCCCTAAATCCATGTTGATTTTTTGTGAATAAATTATGTTTAGCGACAAATGTTAGGATGCGCTCTAGAAAACAGTACTCAAAAATTTTAGAAAATGTAGAAGCGAGAGTTATTGGCCTGTAATTTTGCGGGTTCGTAGGATCTTCTTTCTTATAGACTGGCAAGATTTTTCCAACCTTCAGTATAGTAGGAAAGCATCCTGTGGAAAATGACAAGTTCACTAGATATGTGAGTGGTTGTGTAATAAAAGGTATAACCTTTTTTAGTACAGACATTGGTATCTGGTCCAAGTGAGGTTTTATTTTTCAGTTTAGTAGTTAATAAAATAACAGCTCTTTTTCTACGAAAGGATTCAAAAACAGAGAATAATTATTATTTGGAATATTAAACTGAGTACTAGTGGCATATAAATCACCTTTAGGTATTTTATCTAAAATCTTTTTCGGAGCTTCAAGAAAAAAAGTATTAAAAGCCGAGGCCACTTTATCAGGATCATTACAAACTACACCATTGTTTATGATAGATATATTTTGCAGCCTTTTATTTTTATTTGATAATTCAGATACTAAGTTCTATGCTGTTTTAGAAACATTATCAGACATATAGATTTTATTTTGATAAAACATCCTCTTTGTATTATCAACTAATTTGACATGCTCCCTTTTAGCTTGCTTGTATTTAGATAGTAACAGTGGACATGTATTCCTCAATAGACACATGTCCCTGAGTCTTACACTGGATTCTCTTACCACAGTATTTATCCAGTTCTTTTTTTATTTTTACCATTATCATAAACCTTTTTTAACGTAAAGAAAATGTCAAAATAATACATAAATATATTTAAAAAGCAGTCAAAAGCACCATCCATAGAATGCATTTCGTACACATCATCATATTTTCAAAGTATTTCCAAAACCAGTTAACGTATCATTATGAATTTTGGTATGTTCTAACGAACTACACGAAAACTGTTTAAAAATTTTAGTCAGGGGTGTCTCGGGCAGGGGAACTCACGGGTAAAATGCGCCCCCAATTTTTTGCATGTCAATATTTTCAAATTTAAACATCAAATTATGATAGTTTTTCACAAAGAAGAATGTTTTCTTGATTTACTTCGATAAAGTGCTTCTTTTTCGAGATAAATCGATTTTAAAGTTTTATTACATAATCTCAAAAATGGAAAATAATCTTGGCGAATTAGACCAAACACATGCCTGTTTAAAAAATCGGGCCTACGTCGAATTTTATGAGCTTCAAATTAAGTAAAAAATGCACAGATTAAAAGCCTTTGTACAGGTCGAGCGTCATATTGTTTATAACAAAAGAAAAAAATTGCTCTCAGTTTTTCGCTTATATCTCCGAAAATAAGCTTCTAATCGACATGAGGTATACTTATCGATTTTGTTCCTGAAGAAATTTGCTACAAGACTTTTGCGAAAGCTCGCAACATTTTCTTACAGTGCAAAATTAGCGGCAAAAAAAATATGCAAAATTTTCAGCATTAAATAAAAAGAACGAATTTGACTGAACTTGGATGAAACTACTGGAAAAGATAACTGTTGGTGTGCTCAACAAATACCCGCAATCTGGACCCCCAATTTCAAAAAGGCAGCCTATTGCAAAATTATAAAGTCGAAAACGCGAGCGCGTATATCTTCTGCCCAAGTCACGGTATCGAAATTTGGTAAAAAAAAAGGGATCAAAAGGTAATTACATTATCTCGCGTTTGTGTAAATTTCATATTTTTAAATTGCAAAATAAAAGAATTATAAATAAAAAAACCAAAAAAAAACAGTAAATAAAGCTATGCGATATATTAAAAAATCGCCGAGAAAGGTTTTTAGTTACGTTTTTTTTTTTGGTTTTTTGTTAATAACTTTTATTTTGCATCTTAAAAATCTGAAATTTACCCACACGCGAGATAATGTGACGCGGACACGGACCTTTCGATCCTTTTTTGCCGAATTTCAATATCTTGACCTGGGCAGAAGATATACGTGCTCGCGTTTTCGGCTGTATAATTTTGCAATAGGCCGCTTTTGAAATTGGGCAAAAGACCAATTTTTTTTCTGTTGTTATAAACAATATGACGCTCGACCTCTACAAATACACAAATTTAGGCTTTTAATCTCTGTTTTTACTTAATTTTAAGCCCATAAAATTCGACGTAGGCCCGATATTTGAAAAAACCTAATACGCCCTGACTAAAAGGATTACATGAATAGCTAGGCCGTGAAAACAAACGTTTGTTTACTTGAATTAATTTGACAGATTATTATTAAACTCAAATTTTTGCTTTCACTTTACGGTGCTGTCAGAGAACACTATATCCAACGAGAAGCGACAGAATCGGCGGTTCCTTTGATGTTTTGTGGTCACGCTAGAGTCGACCGATTTGACGGAAACACAATCGTTTACACTGAGAGAAGTTACACTTTTGAATAGATGTACACTGAACGAACTGCATCAGTATCAAACATTATTCATATAATATAAGGATAACTGTGGTAAAATGTAGATAAATTAGGTATAATATATAAAAAAAATAAAACAAGATGTTTTACAACTAATATTTTTATTAAACAGATATAATATTGTTCTGCAATATTTGAAATAGTTTTTTAAAAATAGGTACCTGACAATGCAATAACTTCTTTGGGATAATCTTCCACAATTTTTGCCTCTAGCTCTTCTTGCCCATTTATAAGTTGAGGAAACTGTATAGGTATTCCGTTTGGCAATAAGGTTATTCTTACATTCCCTTTACCAATATATTTGGTTTCGAAATGGTGTTCACAAAGCCTGTAATTCTTATATACATCCACAATCCTAGGCAATAATATTCACACTCGAACACTACAAACAAAAATAAAAATTCTCCTAAAGATATTCTCTATACTTATGCAATACCATATTACAAGAAAACATATCACATTATTTTAAAAATCAAAATACTTTTTCTGATTTACATTTTATAGGTAGGTACTTAAAATAATAATAATAACCTTTCTACTCCTTACGTAATCTCAAAAGGGTTGATTCTTCACTAGTTTTGGATGAACAATCGCAAAAAGCACAATAATAACCATGCATTTTATTGATTTCAAGTTGATTCTAATAGTAGATGGAAACGAAATGCAATACAAATAAATCCACTAACAATT
This sequence comes from Anoplophora glabripennis, assembly GCF_000390285.2. NCBI lineage: Eukaryota > Metazoa > Arthropoda > Insecta > Coleoptera > Cerambycidae > Anoplophora > Anoplophora glabripennis. Next base: position 183,600 of record NW_019416927.1, read on the forward strand.
AACATTATACAACACAACTGTCCACCGCCAATAAACTATTACTCGTTTCTTCTATTTATATTTGACGGCTGACAGCCACTGACAACTGACAACAACACAACCCAATTCGCGCATGCGCATACGAAAACTGTTAACGCAGAAAGCCTTGCTGTCGCTTCTCGTTGATATAGTGTTCTCTGGTGCTGTATTAATCTAAAGAAAACAATAAGCAGACATTCATTTTGTGTATGGATTTTGTAATGGGAGAGCACAAGCGCCACAAAGGGAATAACTAACGGCGATACCCGATCGGAGGCAACCTGGACGTAGAATATTTTCTACGGTCCATAGACGATTAACGGAAAATGGATCTTTTAAAAAATTGCGCGGTCAAGGAAGGCCACCAAATGATTATAATTTTGGAAATGCCTTAAATCAATTTGATGATCATCCTAATATCAGCATCCGCACAGTGTCAAAAACCACTAATATTCCACGAACAATAGTACATGATGAGAAATATAAGAAACGTGTATTAAAACTAGTCCAAAGCTCTCATTTTAGCTTTCACGAATGGTCACTATCCAAGGCCTTTATCCTCATTATTATTAGAGGCTACAAGACGTAAAAAATGAAGACTTTATGCGTAGGATCGAATTTTCTCAGTGGATCATTCATAATGAAATAAGCTTATGTTAATTCTCTGGACCGAGGAGGCGACTTTCACCAGAAATGGAGCTCTTAATTTTCACAATATCCACTATTGGGCTAATGATAATCCGAAGGTAGTTCGGCGTAATAATTTCCAACACAGGATTTTGTTTCTGTAGTAAATTACTGATAGTTTGCAAACTATTTCTAATATGCATGCACGGATGTCAACAGTCTACAAACGGTTTGTGATTTAAACGATGCAAGAACGGTTTCTAAATTTGTAGTTTGAGGTGAAGAAGATGGACATGAGATATAACCTCTAAATGTAAATAGATATTTTTCGAAAACGAAGCATTTTATAGAAGTAAATCTAGAGTCCATTTTTTTTGTAAAAACCCATTTCTATCATAGTTTTATGTTTACATTTGAAAGATTCTAGAAACTAGTTTATGAAGGGCTGTGTCGAGTGATCTGCCTGCCCGATAGGCATGTTGGTATAGTTTTTCCGAAGTCAATTGAAGAACCAATATCTTCAAGGTATGTACCAGGCCCAGTCGCTAAGCAGCAACTCGGCATTGAAATATTTGAAAAACTTGTTCCCACATTTATTTATCCATACCCATATACAGATCTGGTCGAACGAAAACTGCAGGTGGTAGAAATGTATACGCTCAGTTGAAGAATGAGCGTGCGGGCAAAGAGCAATGCGCACTGTTTCTCTGGTCCATTGCGTTGTCAAAATTCAGTTGTCGACTAGTCGCCTAGCAGTGCAGTGCGGATATGCGGAATTTGGTGTGATTCAGATAATTTATTATAGGCACCCTTCTATTAATCATTCATATTACAATTGCGAAAGGGAAAAATAAGAGGGATATTTGGTTTAGTAATATCATTACAACATGGCATTTTGTAGACCTTTTGAAAGGGAACAAAATAAACAAAATAAAATTGTTTGGGGAATTAAATAATTAAAATATGTTGTTGGTCAAATAAACATATTATAGAAATTTTCTACACATTATATATAAATTATTATAATATTCTACCTTTAGGAGAAAACTTTTTTAGGAACGCCCATGAAACTCATTAAATTTGATTGCTCGTTTTTTTTTGCATGTTCAACTGACTTCGGAAGAACTATACCTGTGTAGAGGATTTGCCCTTAACACCTCTTTCTTTATATGCCTATCAACTATTCTCTCCAACGTTTTCAGGAGGAAAGATGTTAAACTTATCGGGCGATATGCCTTTGCCTGGGCGTATGATCAACGCCATGGTTTAGGAATAAACGCCACGTTCGTCGATCTCCATGTTAGTGGTATATAACCAAGTGCAATGCTGGTTCTGAATATGTGATTTAAGACAGGAGTTAGACAGTCCACCCCCTGTTGTAACAGTACGGTTAGAATTACATCAGCTCCTGGCGATTTAAATGGGTCAAAGGAACTTATTGCCCATCTTATTCGTGACTGGCTCACCACCATCTTGGCAACCTCCCAGTTATGTTCATCTCCGTGGTTTAATAACCTGGAGCCTGGAAAGTGAGTATTTAGAAGTAACTTCAATGTCTCCCCTCCAGTTTTGGTATGTTCTCCATTCGCTCTCGTCTTAAGAGCCCCAAGTTTCGAATTACTGTTCTTAGAGAGAAGTTTCTGGAGTTTGGCACACTGTGGGACACTATCAATGTCCTCATAAAACTTCCTCCATCATTCTCTCTTCGCTTTTCTAATTTCTTTATTATACTCAGTGAGGGTTGTTTTATAAGCCTCTCACTCTCCTGTCCGCTTTGCTCTATTAGTTTCCTTGCCTGCCTCCTTAACAGTGTGAGTTCCTTACTCCACCACGGTACGGTGTGCTTATAGGACCTCACCTTGATAGGACAGCTTTCATGTAATCCTTTTCCATTCTTGAGATTATGTAATAAAACTTTAAAATCGATTTTTCCCGAAAACGAACCATTTTATCGAAGTAAATCAAGAAACACATATCTATCATAGTTTTGTCTAAATTTGAAAATATTGACATGCACATTTTACCCGTGAGCCCCCCTGCCTGAGACATCCCTGACTAAAATTTTGAAACAGTTTTCATGCAGTTCGTTAGAACATTCACTGAGTGTCCAACATACCAAAATTCATAATGATAAGTTAACTGGTTTTGGAAATATTTGAAAAAATATGATCTGAAGTCCCATTTAGGGGGGTGTAGTTCCCTTAGGAAACATTTTTCGACCCTTGTTTATAGGAAAAATTAGTCTTATTTTTGCACACTAATTATGGGACACCCTGTATATGTATATATTGCAAGATATTTCAATTATTTTTTTCAGATTCTCGAGCAGCTCAATGAAATACTTGTTACTGAAGAATTAAATGACTCCCAGAAAGCTATTATAGGGGAGAAAATTGGAGTAAGTTTGTACATTTACTATTTCTTTGTTTACTATCCTCTAATTTCCAGGTAGTTGGTTATCGTCTACAAGATAGCAGTTCAGAATATATCCAGTTGTTGGATCTTGGGATGGCTATTATTAAGGCTTACACATTACAATTAGAATAATTATGTGTTTTATACTTTCTTATAAATAAAATCTAATTAAACATTTATTTTATGAGATATTATAAAATTTTTTTTGGTTTATATTACTTGCAAGAAAAGTTTTTTATTGGAAATAAAAGTAGGTATAATAAATATTAAACTTTATTTGTTTTGTTTACTAAATCTTTAATACAAATTTAAAATTAAGAGATTTCTTGTTATACTTTCATGAAATGATGGAAAATATATTTTATGGAATGAAGGTGTATAAAATCGTGATTTTTTAAACTTCTCTTAAATACGGTTTCTTATAGAAAAATAAATTTTGTCATGGGCATGGACTTAGCACTAATAAAACGCCACTATTTCAATATAATACTGAGTTTATGTTGATTTACAAAGGTGCAGTATGAGATAGGTACAACAGTTCCTTTAGAAATTAATTTAATGTACTGTACCAGTAGATAGCCGGTTCTGGACCAGGAGGTGACGTGGCAAGGTTACCTGGGGTCAAGGTCATGCCAAGGTCACATGGGGTCAAGGTCTTGTCAAGGTCACCACATGGTCAGCGTCCATCGAGCTTGAAGGTCCACCTTGTGGTCATTGGCTTCTGGGGTGACCGTGAAGAGTTCTTGAGCTGGATAGTGGCATGCAAGAAGTGTCATGGCGGCATGGAAGTGACGTCACATGGCCAGTTGGTGGTAAATTTAAAATTCAATCACGATAAGGGGAGGTCAATGACCTCCAAACAGCATTGCGTCATTCTTATCTGGTATTGCATCATTCGAGATCAAGTTTCTGTAGGTTCAGACCTGTTTTCTACTGGTTCAGACCTGTTTTCTACTGGTTCAGGCCTGTTTTTAGCATAAACTGTAGCCTGATATTTTATTTCCTTTATAATTGCAGTGTTAGCAAAAATTGCAACTTGATAGTCTATTTCCTTTAATACTGCCACGCTAGCATAAACTTTAACCTGATATATTATTTCCTTTAACAGCATTGCGTCATTCTTATTCGGTATTGCATCATTCTAGGCCAAGGTCATGTCAAGATCATGGAACTCTGGTCGTCTGGTGTCGAGGTCACCTCAAGGTCATGTCAAGGTTATCGACCTCCGGTAGCCTGGGGTCAAGGTCATCGACCTCTGGTCGTCTGGGATCAAGGTCATCGATCTCTGGTCGTCTGGGGTCAAGGTCATCGATCTCTTCCCGTCTGGGTCGAGGTAATCGACCTCTGGTCGTCTGGGGTCAAGGTCATCGACCTCTGGTCGCCTGGGGTAGAGGCTTGACATGACCTCGATGTCGATGACCTTGACACAAGTCATCGACCTCTGGTCATCTGGAGTCAAGGTCATCGACCTCTGTTCGTCTGGGGTCAAGGTCATCAATCTCTGGCCGCCTGGGTCAAGGTCATCGACCTCTGGTCGTCTGGGGTCGAGGTCATGTCAAGATCATCGTCCTCTGGTTGTCGGGGGCCAGGGTCATGTCAAGGTCATCGACATCTGGTTGTATGGGGTCAAGGTCACCTGGGTCAAGGTCACCTCAATTTAAGACCTGTTTTCTACAGGTTCAGACCTGCTTTTTAGTATAAACTGTAACCTGATATATTATTTCCTTTATAATTGTAGTGTTAGCAAAAATTGTGGACACGTAGCGTATAGACAGCATGCGAAAGAATAACGAACGTTGGCCGGATGTAATAAGAGTCAAATTGATGATATATTGTAACAAGTAGAAATTGAAATACAATAAATAATGACATGTTAGATAGATGGTGACAAGTTAGTAAAGATGATTTAGTTGACAGCGAGATGAAATTTAACAATCTAATATAATAGTAAAAGTAGAATGAAATCTCTGTATAGAGGAATTAAAAGTGTCTATAAAAGAAATCAATGTAGTTAAAAAAAGGAATTAAAAGGTATTAAATTTGGTAAAGTAAAATTGTATAAATTAATAAAGGTATATGATCGGTTGATATTGAATACGATATATCCAAAATTATTGTAAATAGAGATAAGAGTGCGGTGAAAGGAAATAGAAAAAAGTGGTTATGTAGAGAAAATAAATAGTGAGAGGAGAATTAAGAAAGGAAAAGTCAAATTGGAAGATATTAAAATTGGAGCCATTAAAATAAGTTGAAAATCAAAAGAATTGAAAAAAATTACTGAAGATTAAAAAAGGAATCCCATAAAATAACAAGAAAAGAGCAAGTATTGAAGAGAGGAAGAGTGGCAGAGAAAAGCATTCAGCACAGCGACAGTGTGGGACAGTTAAAAACAAATAAGAAAGAAGCAACCAGGAAGAGTCAAGAAATATGAAATAATTTATTTGGCATAAAGGAAAGTTGGTTTAAATCGAAACTAACAGATAAACCAAGAAAATTACAATACTGTCAGATAATTAGAATATTATTTTCATTGTCGTAGACAAATAGAAAAGGAAAGGCCAGGAGAGGTGACGCAAACAGTAGCAATCTAAGGAGGACAGTAGCAAATAGAATAAAGAAAAGACAAATTGGAGGAGAGTTCAAAAACGGAAAGGAAGGATAGGTTACAGGAAGGAGGAGACAGAAAGGACATCACGACTAAGAAAACGCAGACAAATAGACAAAGTGTAGGATAGGTAATCATAACCAAAAATTGTATAGAATAAGGAATTAGAATTTAGTTATCTTAGTGTAGATAGGGACCTAGGAAAGATTGTTATAAATTGTTAACTGTTGGGATAATACACAAAGTTCAAACTCAATTAAGCATTCCTATTTTTTTTTAAACAAACACATTTAAATACCTAATATTTTTTTTTAATAAATTTCAATAGCTTTCGAACCAACTACTGAGATTTCAAGTGCTCGATAAAATTTTTTTTTATCATTCAATTATGGTTTGAGAATAATTAAAAAAAAATATATAAAAAATAACGTTATCTTTAAAGACTAAAAATCAAAATTAAGTGTGATATTAAAAGAGGTTGTTTGGGGTAAGTATAGAATATAATTTTTATAGATTTTAAGAATACTATAAAAAAAATCAAAATTTAAACAATTTAATACATTTCACATATAAACTTGATCTTTATAATACTATAAATTGGCTATAACATTAAATTTTTCATTTCATTACAAATATCAAACACAATTAAATTATCATCAATATAACACAAAATTTAATAATTATTTATAGTATTATAATATATACAGCGTGGTAAAAAAGTTCTGCATAAAATTCATATTTTCGTTAAACAATTTTTTTTTCGAAAAACGGTGAGACCCGTCGATTTTTATTTGATCCAGGGCACCTTGTTATGTGGAAAAATTTTTTTTTCGATAATCCACTTACGGCAGCGATGACATAATTTTTTTTTTAATGACCGCATATTTTTTTCGTTCGAAATTGATGAC
>NW_019416927.1:195422-196706 GCF_000390285.2 Anoplophora glabripennis
TGCCGTCTGGTGATTTTAAAAAAACATCATGGCGGTTCCAATATGGCGTCCGCAATCATGGAAAATTATGTTTAATGAGCATTATTGATAGATAAGAAACATAAAAATACTGTATTGTAGACTGAATCACCATATCTATACGTTTTTGGGGTTGCTGATTTCGAATTCAATATTCGTTAAACCCCATCTGGTCACTGTTCGTCCCTAACCTTAAAAATACTTCAAATCGTTGAAATAAAGCGTTTCTACTATGAGTAACCACAGTCTAACCACCACAATTTATGTTTTCGGGATCGCTGAAACCAATTCTGATATCAATATAACTTCAACTAGTCAGAGTTCGTACCTAACCTCAAAAAAGTAGCGCAAATTGCTAAGATTACACTTTTCCACTTTTAGGAATGAAGTGTAACCAACATATCTTTATATTTTTGGGGTCACTGAATCGAATTCCTACATCCGTTTGAACCCAACTATACTCCGCGGTCGAAATTATAGAGAGTGACTCAGATATAATATAAAAACACTATGGCCATAATACGTATAAGATATAAAATGATTTTTATACGGTTCAATATTATTTATCTTTGTGCCGCTCGCTACGCGTATCGATAGAATCTATACGCGTCTATAGACTAAGTTACACTGTACGTCGATCTATATTCTATCTCTGTCTTTTGCACTTGGTGGGGAATAGGGAAATGCTTTTTTAGTGGGTGTAAACGGACTTGATTTATCCGTTCTGAGAAACTTCATAGCATAAGCGTAGACGAGAGGTCTAATTCCATGGTTATAATAAATTTATAAATTAAAAAAAAACACAACTGGGACGTTTTAAAATGCTGTAATAATTGAAATGAATCAGTGCCGGTTATAGCAAACCGTAAAAAAATATTAGATGTTTTATTATATTTTTTCAATATTTTCTATATCTTGTTGCCTTTTACGCAGACACGCCAATAGAATTTCGTTCCCGGCACGCTTCATCCCCCTTACTAGTCCAAAAGCTAGCGATGAGTCACTCTCTATAATTTCGACCGCGGAGTATAGAACCTTTCTATGTGTCGATAGCACAGACCACCTAGACTGGCTTATAGAGCGACTTTGGTGAAAACACTTTGGAGCCTGATTTGGAGCCCAGCGCTCAGTCGTGTCCTAGCATTTGACGTGTACGCATCGCTGTGATTTCGATAATTAGACGTTTTATCATGGGCAAGTGTATTGTAAAACATTGTATAAATAGAAGTGATCGAGTTGGTGAAGAGAGGCGAAAAGTTTCCTTCT
>NW_019416927.1:197483-200049 GCF_000390285.2 Anoplophora glabripennis
TGTACTAGCTATAAAAATAAACTTTTTACAGCCATTTAAACATTTAATTTGTTGATAACAATTAAACTGACCACTTTCAGGCTTCGCGACCAAGTTTTTTGGATTCAGGAGGTCAAAATACTTTGGAATAAGTTTTTTGCAGCCGTGACCATATCTGGCTCCTAGACCAAAGTGCACGTGCAAATTAAAAGGATATTGACCTCGACACAGGAGGAAACACGTACCGAGTTATTTATTTGTCTCCGTCCGATTGTATTTTTATCTTTTATTACTTACAGTCAATATTTAAATACTACATACATTTCACCCTCTCTTTATAATTTATCTAGTGAGTGTTGGTTTCTTATGTCATTATTTCTATAATGAAATTGAAATGGTTATGAAATGAAATTTAAATTATTTGAACTCTTGGGGTTTTGTAACTTCAATATTATATTTTATTTAAAGTTAAACAGAGCTAATTTCTTTGAAGCCATAATAGTCACATTTGGTCAGATGAAAACCCGCACACTACTCGTCGGTTTAGCTTTCAGAGGAGATTCGGTGTCAATGTATGGGCAGGAGTATATGGCGATCGTTTAACTGGGCCGCATTTTCTACCCGAACATCTGAATGGGCCGCGTTACTTTAAATTTTTAGTAGAAGGCTTATAGCAAATTAAAAAATTATCACTATGATGTTAATAAAAAATGATTTTTGGCAAGATATGTTCAGACCTCCTCGAGGTTCTTGCTGGGCAATAATAACAATTTAATATGTTGATTGCATAATTATAAAAAATAATGTATAGCATTTTAAATTATTATTGGCTGACGTGAGCAAACCGTTTATTTATTGTCTTTATATGAGCGAAAATGTATAAATATGGCAACATTGCATCTAGGGTGCTTTGTTCATATCGTAGCCGGTCAGTAACAGCCTGAAAAGGGGGTTAAATAATAATGATTTGAAAATATTTTTTTCAGCTTCAATATGTATTTAATTTTGTTTTAATCACGCCACTCTATTATACTCATTTTTCTCTATCTGCTCTTAAAATTAATGACATTATCATTAATCATCCTGTATAGAATATAGATAAGATAAATTGTTGCTTTTGTTTCTTATGAAGTTTCTTTTTTAAAAATCATATATTTTAATACAACGTAGCTCTCGCATTTTTTTAATATATTATAAACGTATTAGGTCAATTCAAACAAATCAATTTTTTTCTTAATTAGCCCAAGTTTCTTCTAACTTCGTTAAACTTCTTCATAAATGCTTATTTAATGTAAACCTCAACTGCCTGTATATAAAAAATATATAATTATTGGCCTTCCAAGATTTTTTGGTCTAAACTGATGCAATAAACAACTTCCTAGACTTTTGATGACAGAAAGCACACTGTATGAAAGATTTGGTCAAATACGGTTTTTAAAAACTAAAATTTATCAAATCCTTCCTAATTCTACACCACTGGATACATTTTGTTTAAATTTTTCTTAGAACTTTGCCATGGAAAAATTGTATGTATGTATGTATGTATATATGTATGTATGTATGTATGTATGTATGTATACCTACAGTAGCTTCCCGCGACAAAATTTGACATCTTTAGTAGTTTAGCGCGACTTCGTGGTGCTTAACGCTACGTCGCGTTAAAACTCCGTTATCTAACGGTAGTTTACGCTCCATTACAATGTTGGCAATTTTCAAAAACAATATGGGTCGCTAAGTACCATATAAATTAAGACATTTAGCGCGACGTCGCGCTAACTATTAATCTGTCGCGGTAACTACCGTTGTGTCGCGTCAACGAGTAGTATAAAATTTATTATTGAAAATGGTTATTAATTAAATTATAATCAAAATTTCTTTCTTAACACTTTTAAATATCACGATAGTATTCAAAAACAAAATAAACTTTTCATGTTTTAATTTCCAGCAGTTTGATACCTACTTAATACATTATTAAACATGTATTAATCTTTTAATTAGATATAGATGTAACATGGTAGGTACCATCGACCTAGTCAAAAAAATAATAAATGAAACTGTTTACATATATAGATATCTACCTATTGGTTAAATAGAATTATCTACATAGGTAGGTATATGTCTGTTGTATTCAACAAAAGTTCTCATACCAAACAAAATTATACCTAATACCTAGCCTGTTGTCAATACTTTAACATCTTAACAATATTTTAAGTACCTACATAGGTGTGCCCGCCACAAGTCACACGTGAAGCGCGCGCCATTATTCCATGGCTAGAAATTGGCCTCAATGATTTGGGATCGAGGGGGATTATCCCTCTTTATCCTGCCTCATCTCGTGTAGGCCTGGACAGCCTTCGTAGGTGGGCCCCATCCGTCGTCTACCCCGACCGCAAATGCGGCCGGTGTAGGCGCTTTGTGGGACCTCCTTTTGTCCTGGCTGGGCCCCGCCGGCTAGGGCCCTTTCTTCTGGCGCTCTTCTTGCTTCGCCGGCTCGTCTGTGTAAACCCCGGGGGTAGTGTCATGTTTATGTGTGGTATGGTTGGGTAGGGTAGTGCGGCTATGCAGCCTGGGATGCGCTTTGCTAAGG
>NW_019416927.1:200707-205627 GCF_000390285.2 Anoplophora glabripennis
CGGGTGGCAAGCCGTTTCGCACGTCGTCTGTCACGTATTAAGTTTTTTATGTCATCGGGGAGGGTGCCCCGGGGGTTTGTCAGTCGGGGGACAATGGTCTCCGTCGTAGTCTGTGTCAGGGCGTTTTTAATGTCGGTCTCAAGGGAGAGGATTGCCGCCTCTAGATCATGGGTGGTTTCGATGACTGGGAGCGCGATGTTTCCTTGCATTACTGCTCGGAAGCGGTCCCAGTCAGTGAACCTCCTCGTGAAGGTGCCTTCACATCTCTGTCTTCACCCCAGATCCAGAAATATTGAATTGTGGGCGGAAGACACTTCGTATTGGGTGGATATTTGGGCATTTAACGGTATAGATTTTAAGAGGGCAATGTCGATGACGTCGGGGCGTCCTACGGGTCCGTAATGTGTCGGTTCTGTCGGTCCGAGTATCGTCAAGTCGTCGTGTCTGTCTTGGTAATTCAGCAGGACGCGACCTCTTGTGGTCGTCGTCCCGCTGTGCCATATGGGGGACTTCGCGTTGAAGTCCCCGATGGCAATTGTCTGGGGCCAGGAAAGGATTTTGTCTAAGTCATTGTCAAGTAGTGGTAGTCTGGGTGGGTGGTAACAGGACACCACCGCAACGTCTCCATGCCGTAGCGATCTCACCGCTATCGCCACGGCCTCTGTGTTTTGAGTTTGGAGCCGTTGCAGCGGATAGTGGTCGATGCACTTCTTCACTATGAGTGCAACACCACCCCCGTTACGGTTTCTGTCATGTTTGTATATGTCATAGTCAGGGATGGAGGTACGGGATGCCTCGCTGGGGTAGGTCTCCTGGACTGCCATAACGTCTATTTTTAGACGGTTCAAGATGTCCACGAGTTCCGTTTTTTTGGCCCGGAACCCGTCAAGGTTCCAGGACGAAATTCTCAGCGAGGAGGGTTGGGAGGGCCGACGAGCCATTAGAAGTCGAATAATTTTTGCATATTCGACACCATGGTCGTCAGCTGGACGCAGAAGTCCTGAAGACGCTTTGTTGCGTCAATCAGGGCCGCCGCGCCCGGTTGGGAGGGTGTCGTGTCTGTGTGTGCGTGTGGTGAGGTGTGTTTTTGTTTTTGTGTGTTTTGTGTTTTTCTGGTCATGTCAGCGTATGTGCGTCCCGGGGTTGTGTTTGGGGTGGGTAGGAGAGGCTGTCTGTGTGTTTGTGTAGTGTTTTGTGTCGTGTGTGTGTTTGTGTTTTTGTGTTTTTAGCTTTGGGGTACTGAGGGCACCCCATATAGCTGGCGGGGTGTGGCCCGGCGCAATTTGCACACCTGGCGGGCGTGTCTTTGCCCTTTTTGCAGACGTGCGTGCTGTGGTTTTCGTTACATTTTACACATTTAGGCTCAGCTGTGCACCGGGTCTGGCCGTGGCCGAACAGCTGGCACCGGTGGCAGTGTGTGGCAACCCGCTGCTTTCGCTGCAGCTCTACTCGGACCACGAGCGAGCAGCAGCGGGTTACCTTCAGGATATCCTCCTGGTCCTGCGGGGCCTGAACTAGGACCAGGGGCATTTCCTGTTTATTTTGACGGCTCGCCATGCGGTGCACTATTGCGCCGGGGAACCCTTGTCTTGCGAGGTCGAGTTGGACCTCACTTGGCGAAACACCCGCAGGTATTCCGCGTATCACCACCCTCAGCGTTTTTTCTTCGCTGAGGGTGAAGGTGTGGTACTCCTCGCCTTTGTCTGTCAGTGTCTTTGTCAATAGTCTGTGGTCATTAGGTGTGTTTGGGTATATGGCTATACCGTCTTTAGTCAATTTGGCTTTTGTGTAGTTAATGTTAAGTGTCGTGAGTATTTTTTGTACTTGCGTCCACCGTTCTTGCTTTCGCAAGATTACCGGGGGGACTTGTTTGGTTTTGTCTGTCTGTTTTTGTGTGTTTTGTGGGGTATTTTGTAGGGCGCTTGTGGAGGGTGTAGGTGTCGGGGGGCGCGTGTTTGGTGTTTGTGGTCGTGTTTTGTTTGTTTTGTCTGATTTTTTAAGTCTGGGGGCTTCGTCCTCGCTAGAGGATTCCGCTGTGTGTTTTTTGCGTTTCTCTGTGCGTGTGTGTGTGGGGTGTGTGTGTGGGGGGTGTGTGTGTGTGCCTGTCTGGGGTATATTGTCTGTCATTTGTTTGTCGATAAGTTTGTCGAGTTTTTGGTGTAATTTAGTGGTGTTTTCGTCCGAAAGTTTAATTGTTTTTTGCAAATCGACGATTTGCTGTGTCATGGTTAGTATTTGTTGGTATTGTCGGGTGTTTTGTTCTGTCAGTTCGTGTATTTGTTGTTTTAGCGTCTCGTTTTCATGTTTTTGTGTTTGTAACTGTTCGTATAAATCTGTTTTATTGGTCATATTATTTGGTGAAGCGGAGACTCTTGAAGAGGGTCTTTCGCTGTCTGTATCGTCCATGTATATGTATATGTTCTCCTCGTTTTCGGAGTCCGACATTGTGTGCGTGTGTGTGTGTATGTGTGTGTGTATGTGTGTGTGTGTGGGAAGGTGTGTAAGTGTTAGTCGTGTGGGGATGCCCCCTCACGGGGGCGTACGTGTCTTTTGGTGTATTTGTCTGTCTGGTATATTGTTTGTCGGGGGTCGCAATTTTAAAGAAATGTATTCTAAAGTAATGCAAATAACTGATAAATAAGTAAAAACTTACCTGGGCATAACCCCGGCACAGGTGCTGTAACAAAGATGCCGACGGCGTCTATGCTTAAGCCGGGGATTAGGTCGGTGATTAAAAGGAGAGAAAGGGATTCTTTCCAGGTAGCCTTAATAAAGGCAGGTAGATCTTGCTCGTTGCAATGCACTTCACTTCACAAACAAACACGTCTGCTCAGCTCGGCTGTTCGCTCTGAACTGGACACGTGAAGCGTCATTATGAAGGCACTTTGGTTGGAGTTGCCAAGGTAATTTTGAATTACCTATAAAACATAAAAATCGCGAAAGTCTCTTACTTTTATTTTTTAAGTAGTTACAGTTCTCTTTTTTATTTAATTGGGCAATTCTGCTACACAGAGTTGATTTTATAAATTTAGTTTTGAACAAAGAATAAATTTAAATAGTGTTTGTCTGACAAGAAATTATAAACAATACCGATTCCATATACGCAATGCTAATGTTTTGTATGGGAATGATGGAATGATAATAATTTCTTATTTGTTTAAACTAGTAGAAGTACCTACACCACAGAATAAGTTAGTGTTTATATTCTGTGCCTTCACTGCCTAGTACTTTCTATATTATTTAATCAGCCCTATTCTATAACACTTAATCGAATAGAAATGTATAAAATCGAATCGAGATCAACCCATCAAATCGAAATTGGGCAACATCGGTATTCTATAACTTGTTTCGACGTCTACTATCGAAGTTGTTGGTCGAAATCGACGTCGATCGGTCAAACTCTGTCGAAGTGGTAGTTTTAGATATCGAGATCAGGTCACGCATGCGTTCTTGTGTTAGATGTGTCGGTTTGAGGTAAGCATAACCTGACAACACAACAAATCTTTTTTCCTTTTCGTGTTTTAAATCACAGAATTATAAAATATCTGTACGTCTATACGTACGTGTATAGGTATATTTTTGATTTAGTTATCTAATTTGTGCATGGTTTATAATATTCTCTATCAAAGGGCTTAGTTTTACCATGAAGTAAAATTTTGTGCAGCGCAATGAAATCTACCATGTAGTTCAGCTGCTCTGTAGAAGTTTTTTTCTTTATTGGAGGCGGAACTGATATTAATATTTTTCAGTACTGATCTTCTCGAAAGATTACAGCAAAATGAATGTATTTTTAAACTAAACTATACAATCTCGTAGGTAGGTACAATTAAATTTACCGAACATGGGATTTCCTATTAAAACACATCTGCAAGTCAACTGTGCGTAAATTCCACTTTTTATACCTGCGCTGAATCTTGGTAAAAGGCACATTTCATATTTTAAAATTTCTAACCTCTCTAAATGTCACTTGGTTATTAAAGTCTATAATCGCAGAGCAATGCATTGTTGCCATTACGCTAAACCGGCATCGAATCGAGGTCTTTGTCTACGATTTGAGTTACAGAATACCAATCTTAGGAAACGATCGACGCGATAGATATTGAACTTTACGAATTTCGAACATTTCGACTCAATCTGAACATTTCGATGCAAGTTACAGAATAGGGCTGAATATGTCTACAAATAGTCATCGAATCGAAACGACGAAGCGACGGATCAACGATATGAGGAAACGACGACGAACGACAAATCAGCTGACTTTGTTTTAATTAGCTTCCTTTCCCAATTCAATTATTCTCGTTCCCATTTCTAGTTTTAATTACTGTTCTCTTAATAATTTGCCTCATTTATTTTAAGAAGTAAAAAATCATTATTGCCAGTTGGTAAGTAAAATAATATTGCTCAAAAATATGCAGATTTTCATTTTTAATCAAAAATGAAAATGTCATTGTCAAAATACTGAAATTACAAAGCAGTTGAAAGTTAGAGATTGTGGGGACAGTCTGCCGTATTAATTGTTGCTGTAAAGAAGGTAAAACTACAAATACATATATAATTAGTAAAGTTTAAATATTAACCATTTAAACAGAGTTGCAGATGCTAGATGCCCCTAACCTTAGTATTAAATTGTAAATTAAAAAATGGACAAACCTGAATAGGTACCTTAAAAGTACTGAAGCCACAAGATAATCTAATTTGTGTGTGACATTGATGAGTTCAACCCAAAATGTCTATGAAATGTATAGAAACAGTGAGTATATTTATTTAGTATTTATTTATAACGAGCGTTCAAATAAAAACGTGGTCAAGTTGGTTCTGAAAATTTGGACGTAGGGCGTAGCGTATAGCAAATGAACTTAAACGTCATCTGTCAAAGCGCTATATCGCCGCTATCAATTTGAATATTTTCGTTTTAAAAAG
>NW_019416927.1:206219-207483 GCF_000390285.2 Anoplophora glabripennis
GAAACGTCAGATTAATTATGTCAAAATAATTTCACGCCAAACGCGAAAGACGTCTGTAGGGTCGCGACGAACCGTTATTTTACCTTTCTAGGCCTTTTTTAACCTTGATACATTGCTACGCCACGACATATACAGGTATTTCTTATTATTAGGTTAGGTTGTTATTTACATTTTCGTAGCTCTACCGTCAGACATGCCTACGATTAGGATACCTGTCCCCCGAATTAACGTAAGTACTTGACCTCTAAAACTGCATAATTTTAAAGCAATCCATAGTATCTAAACCCTTGACCCTTTGTATTGGTACATTTGCTTCGTTAATTACTATATTGCATTCGTATTAGGTACTCCCCAAACGTCAAAAGTTAAGAATCAGTAGAAATAAGCTGGGGTTAAAGACTCTTCTAAGTCATAGGATGTCGTTATTTATCTGTGTTATCTCATTGTGGATCTTTTGCGAGACGACTTTGTGTTAGAAAAATGCAAATTTAACATTACAAGAATTTGTTACATACGGCCATTTTATAAGCGAAATAGAGATTCAACCAGCCCTGAACGCAAATCGACGAAAATCTGAAAATCACGAAGAATGTCAGATTGAAATGTCTAAATAAATTTCACTATATTTGACGTTTCCAATTGAGGTTAGAAAATCACAACGAACCATAGATCGATGGAAGGAACAGACTGATTGATATTTGCCGTATTCACTTTTCACTTTTACTCACGTTCACTTTTTACTTTTTATTTAGAACGTTTCGCGAAATTAACGCAGATTCGAAGTGCGGCAGCTTAAACAATGAATGACGACACTACGCGCTATCTTTCAAGTCAGACTGGAAAACTAGCATTTTGGCGGACGGACTGGGTTTCTCCGCGAGATCCGAAGCGACATAATCGAGCCTCACTCCCTTCGTTCGTCGCTTAATCAAATTTTTGCAACTTTATATTCGCGTTTTCAAATATACTTTTCTCCGTGGACTTTTATAAGCGAAATGGAGATTCAAAGAACCGCGAACGCAAATCGACGAAAATCTAAAAATCACGAAGAATGTCTGATTGAAACTTCAAAATAAATATCGCTGTATTGAGGTTAGAAAATCACAACGAACCATAGATCGGTGGAAGGAAAATACTAATTGATATTTGACGTATTCCGTAAGTAATTTAGGTTAGGAAACCAGACAGGACCATAGAACTTATAAACTACTGGATTCGCCCGACTGTCATTTTGCCAATATAAACGGCAATGACACAGACGTGT